>NW_023995540.1:70000-105532 GCF_015586225.1 Lucilia sericata | reverse complement strand
GTTCAGTTCTAGTTCAGTTCTAGTTCAGTTCTAGTTCAGTTCTAGTTCAGTTCTAGTTCAGGTTCAGGTTCAGTTCTAGTTCAGTTCTAGTTCAGTTCTAGTCAGTTCTAGTTCAGTTCTAGTTCCAGTTTCGTTAGTTCTAGTCAGTTTCTAGTTCAGTTCTAGTTCAGTTCTAGTTCAGTTCTAGTTCAGTTCTAGTTCAGTTCTAGTTCTAGTTCAGTTCTAGTTCAGTTCTAGTTCAGTTCTAGTTCAGTTCTAGTTCAGTTCTAGTTCAGTTCTAGTTCAGTTCTAGTTCAGTTCTAGTTCAGTTCTAGTTCAGTTCTAGTTCAGTTCTAGTTCAGTTCTAGTTCAGTTCTAGTTCAGTTCTAGTTCAGTTCTAGTTCAGTTCTAGTTCAGTTCTAGTTCAGTTCTAGTTCAGTTCTAGTTCAGTTCTAGTTCAGTTCTAGTTCAGTTCTAGTTCAGTTCTAGTTCAGTTCTAGTTCAGTTCTAGTTCAGTTCTAGTTCAGTTCTAGTTCAGTTCTAGTTCAGTTCTAGTTCAGTTCTAGTTCAGTTCTAGTTCAGTTCTAGTTCAGTTCTAGTTCAGTTCTAGTTCAGTTCTAGTTCAGTCCTTATTTAGATCTATTCTGTTTTTGTCTAGTTCTTTTTGTTTTCAAGTACTAGTGCTTTTCTAGTTCTTCGTCTCATCTAGTACCATTCTAATTTTTTTGCAGTTTAATAAACTTTATTAACAGTGCTAATAAATAATATTACAACAAAAATCTGGCAAAGTTTTGTAAATAGTAATTATAATTAAACAATTTAGGTTTGTTTAATGAATCTAAACTGTCTATATTTTTCCTTAATATTTGTTTTTGTATAACCTCGTATACAATATTTTTAACAGTAGACCAATTTTATGGTCAAAGGATCAGAAAAAGTATAAAAAAGCATCTCCACAATTTCTTTCTATTGCTTCAGTGGACTTTTCAATGTTACAATGGATTCTTATAAAAGTAAATTTCTTACAAAAGTAAAAAAAAAACTTGGCTACTTTTCAAATGTCACAAACACACACGGTTCTACGTAAAATAAGTTAAGTATGTTTTGAGATTACAATTTTATCGCAAAACAAAATTGTTGAAGTTTGTTCTTAAAGTCACACATAAGTAGTTGCAGGACTATGTGGTTGCTTTAATGAAATAAAATTATTTTTTGTCAAAGAACGTTTAAGTTTTTAACTTTTTGGCTACATATTTATAAATAAATATGTGTGGGAACTTTAGTAAATTACTTTTTAATAATTAAAAAATAGTAATAAGTAAAGCTTTCTTTTGGCACTAAGCTAGAACTTAAACTTTCCTGAACTAGAACTGATTTAAATTAGAACTAAACTACAGTAAAGCTTTAAGAATTTATTAAGCCGCAATTGTAACTGTTAATTTTAATTGAATTTTTAATTGCAAACGTTTTCATTTAATCAACATTTCTTAACGAAGTTCTTAGTTCAGATATTTTTTTGCTCATTATTTAAAACGTGTTCAAAAATTCTAAACAAATTTTAATTGCATTTCTCTTCTACTTCTTCTTTTACAAGTTTTCAGCCTCATTTTTCAAACAAAGGTATGAATAGATTTTCCAATGAGTTTAATTGTATAAATTACAACAAAAAATATTTGAACTTTAAAGTCACTGCAATTTAACTGATTACTGATTCAAATGGCAATAGTTGTTGGCAAGATTATCAGGTGCATTTATGTAGATACAAACTGATTAAAAAGTTTGCTTTCATTTTCAATTTACGTTCTTTGAAAGTGTAATCAGTATTATCGTCACTGTTATTACAAGTGGTAATCTTTATGTAGATACTACACTGTTATACGAGAAGTATCTTATGCACTGACTATGTCTTTGTCTTTTACTATCTGTCTCTATATCTGTATGTTGGGTGGCTTGTCATCATCATCTCCTGTAGTTGTTCATTTCTTCCTGTATGCATTCACTGAAATGCCTGCAGCTGCAAATATTTTCTGTAAATGTGAGCTTTACATCTTGTAAGATTGTTGCAATTAAACGTAAAAAGCACGTAATTTTCTTGTTTCCTTATATTCTATTTATGTTAATGCTTTCCTCCTTTTTTGTTTTGAAGATTCTTATTTCATCTTCTGGATTTTAGTCCTTTATTTTCATTGTTATTTGCACTTTTCTGGTTGTTTTTAATGTTTCATTAAAATATTTTAAGAAGGTTTGTTGGGAAAATGTTTTGCTTATTGTATGTATGTACGTGCGTCTACTCCAGGGTTTAAGCTGAGTTTGTGCTAGTGTCATTTTAATATTTATTTGTAGTTTTTGCTGAATTATAATTGAGCACTTAAGTGCTTGTTTCTTACAGTAACATTGAACTTTACTTTTTAATAATTGGTGCTTACTTTTTAAATCGAAAATAGTTTATTAAATATTCTTATGATCAACTACTTTGCTGAACAAGAAAACATTTAATTTACATAACATTTGCCTTTACATAGATTTTTTTTACATACAGTAATTTATAATATAAATAGTACTCTCTTATGTATAAAATGTTTTTTTGCTAATATAGTTATGTAAAACCATTACACATTTTTTTCCATTTATTTCAGTAAAATACATACATATAGCAAATTACTTTTGCAATATACGAATAAATACACCAACACTTTGCTTAATTAGATTCCAAATATAAATTATTTTTGTGTTAGTGTACGTACGAATACCTGAATGAATATATCTAAAAATTTTCAATTCCTTGGAGCCTTAAAATGATAAGGAGTGTTTATATACATATTTATTTATAAAAAAATAAAGAACATTCGTTATTGCATGTTCTATTTTCATGTCTTTCAACAAATTTTTAAAACCAAAATACCTTTAATTTTAAGGATACTCATACACGCGTAGACAAAATATGTAGGGTTTTAATGCCGGGAGAAATTTGAAAAAATTCTTCTAAAATACTGCTTCCACGTAATTAATGAATAAATTTTGAATTGAGAGAACTGAACAAGAACTGAACTAGAACTGAACTAGAACTGAACTAGAACTGAACTAGAACTGAACTAGAACTGAACTAGAACTTAACTAGAACTGAACTAGAACTGAACTAGAACTGAACTAGAACTGAACTAGAACTGAACTAGAACTAGAACTGAACTAGAACTGAACTAGAATACTGAACTGAACTAGAATAGAACTGACTAGAACTGAACTAGAACTGAACTAGAACTGAACTAGAACTGAACTAGAACTGAACTAGAACTGAACTAGAACTGAACTAGAACTGAACTAGAACTGAACTAGAACTGAACTAGAACTGAACTAGAACTGAACTAGAAACTGAACTAGAACTGAATAGAACTGATAACTAGAACGAGAACTAGACTAGAACTAGAACTGAACTAGACTGAACTAGAAGCTGAACTAGAACGAACTGAACTAGAGACTAGACTGAACTAGAACTGAACTAGAACTGAACTAGAACTGACTAAACTAACTAGAACTGAACTAGAACTAGACTAGAACTGAACTAGAATGAACTAGAGACTGAACTGAACTAGAACTGAACTAGAACTGAACTAGAACTGACTAGAACTGAACTAGAATAACTAGAACTGAACTAGAACTGAACTAGAACTGAACTAGAACTGAACTAGAACTGAACTAGAACTGAACTAGAACTGAACTAGAACTGAACTAGAACTGAACTAGAACTGAACTAGAACTGAACTAGAATGAACTAGAACTGAACTAGAACTGAACTAGAACTGAACTAGAACTGAACTAGAACTGAACTAGAACTGAACTAGAACTGAACTAGAAACTGAACTAGAACTGAACTAGAACTGAACTAGAACTGAACTAGAACTGAACTAGAACTGAACTAGAACTGAACTAGAACTGAACTAGAACTGAACTAGAACTGAACTAGAACTGAACTAGAACTGAACTAGAACTGACTAGAACTGAACTAGAACTGAACTAGAACTGAACTAGACTGAACTAGAACTGAACTAGAACTGAACTAGAACTGAACTAGAACTGAACTAGAACTGAACTAGAACTGAACTAGAACTGAACTAGAACTGAACTAGAACTGAACTAGAACTGAACTAGAACTGAACTAGAACTGAACTAGAACTGAACTAGAACTGAACTAGAACTGAACTAGAACTGAACTAGAACTGAACTAGAAACTGAACTAGAACTGAACTAGAACTGAACTAGAACTGAACTAGAACTGAACTAGAACTGAACTAGAACTGAACTAGAACTGAACTAGAACTGAACTAGAACTGAACTAGAACTGAACTAGAACTGAACTAGAACTGAACGAAACTGCACTAGAACTGAACTAGAACTGAACTAGAACTGAACTAAACTGCTATAACTGAACTAGAACGAACTAGAATGAACTAGAACTGACTAGAACTGAACTAAACTGAACTGAAACTGAACTAGAAACGAACTAGAACTGAAACTAGAACTGAACAAAATAAAACGGAACTAGAACTGAACTAGAACTGAACTAGAACTGAAACTAGAACGAACTAGAACTGAACTAGCAACTGAACTAGAAGCTGAAACTAGAACTGGAACGAGAACTGAAACTAGAACTGAACTAGAACTTGAACTATAGACTGAACTAGAACTGAACTAGAACTGAAACTAGAACTGACGAAACTGAACTAGAACTGAACGAGAACTGAACTAGAACGGAACTAGAACTGAACTAGAACTGAACTAGAACTGAACTAGAACTGACTAGAACTGAAACTAGAACTGAACTAGAACTGAACTAGAACTGAACTAGACTGAACTGAACTGAACTGAACTAGAACTGACTAGACTGAACTAGAAACTGAACTAGAACTAAACTCGAACTGAACCAGAAATAAATTAAAACAGAACTTGAACTTTTGCCTTAATTCCGAAACATTTTGATAATTTTTTGAATGGCGAAAATAAAATTATCCTGAGGAATTCAAATATGCCATAAACCCTACACACTTATAAATATGTATGAGAGTATATCGAAACACTTCCTGTAATTTTTGGAAGAAATATTTTATGTACATTGACTTCTGGTTCATTATGCAAAAACCTTATAGTAATGTTTTTAATAATTTATAGAAAAATTTCATATTTTTGAGGTTAATTTTTGCCCAACAAATATCCTGAATAAAAAATAAATGACCTAAAATGTATGTTGCTGACTTAAGGGCTGGATGGGTGAAGCAATAAAACTTTTTTTTTTGCTATGAATCTCTTTTCCAACCTCAAAAAAAATTACTAAACCCCAAAAGTGTTATATTTTAAAAGCATAGTGTTGATAAACCAATGGAATTTAGTTTTAATTTCAAATACAAAAACAAATGTACAAGCGTTTGCCTATGAAGTTATGTCAAATTTCCTTAGGAAGATTTTGTGGTTGAATAACTTTTATTGGACAAGATTTCAGTGCCAATACCTTCATCACTTTAAAACTGGAGATACACAAATTTAATTGGAATTTTTGATAATGTTCTCCAGAAATTATGTATGTATGTAATTTCTAGTAGTAATACAATTCTTATCTGATAAATTATTCATTCATATTAAATTTAATGAATGTTTTGCATTTGAAATATACAAACGTACATACATATGTATGTATTTTATCCTTTGTCAGAGTATAGTTATGGGTAAGTAGTATTGCTTAGTATTAATTGAAATGTGTTAAAATTGGTATTTCCAATTATGTTTGATTGCTAACTATAAATTAGAAAAATGTTGTACCTTCTTTGAATTACTCTTATATGACGTTATAAAACTAACTAACTACTAACTAACTAACTAACTAACTAACTAACTAACTAACTAACTAACTAACTAACTAACTACTAACTAACTAACTAACTAACTAACTAACTAACTAACTAACTAACTAACTAACTAACTAACTAACTAACTAACTAACTAACTAACTAACTAACTAACTAACTAACTAACTACTAACTAACTAACTAACTAACTAACTACTAACTAACTAACTACTAACTAACTAACTACACTACTAACTAACTACTAACTAACTAACTAACTAACTAACTAACTAACTAACTAACTAACTAACTAAACTAACTAACTAACTAACTAACTAACTAACTAACTAACTAACTAACTACTAACTAACTAACTAACTAACTAACTAACTAACTAACTAACTAACTAACTAACTAACTACTAACTAACTACTAACTAACTAATAACTAACTAACTAACTAACTAACTAACTAACTAACTACTAACTAACTAACTAACTACACTAACTAACTAACTAACTAACTAACTAACTAACTAACTAACTAACTAACTAACTAACTACTAACTAACTAACTAACTAACTAACTAACTAACTAACTAACTAACTAACTAACTAACTAACTAACTAACTAACTAACTAACTAACTAACTAACTAACTAACTAACTACTAACTAACTAACTAACTAACTAACTAACTAACTAACTAACTAACTAACTAACTAACTAACTAACTAACTAACTACTAACTAACTAACTAACTAACTAACTACTAACTAACTAACTAACTAACTAACTAACTAACTAACTAACTAACTAACTAACTACTAACTAACTAACTACTAACTAACTAACTAACTAACTAACTAACTAACTAACTAACTAACTAACTAACTAACTAACTAACTAACTAACTAACTAACTAACTAACTAACTAACTAACTAACTAACTAACTAACTACTAACTAACTAACTAACTAACTACTAACTAACTAACTAACTAACTAACTAACTAACTAACTAACTAACTAACTAACTAACTAACTAACTAACTAACTAACTAACTAACTAACTAACTAACTAACTAACTAACTAACTAACTAACTAACTAACTAACTACTAACTAACTAACTAACTAACTAACTAACTAACTAACTAACTAACTAACTAACTAACTAACTAACTAACTAACTAACTAACTAACTACTAACTAACTAACTAACTAACTAACTAACTAACTAACTAACTAACTAACTAACTAACTAACTAACTACTAACTAACTAACTAACTAACTACTAACTAACTAACTAACTAACTAACTAACTAACTAACTACTAACTAACTAACTACTAACTAACTAACTAACTAACTAACTAACTAACTAACTAACTAACTAACTAACTAACTAACTAACTACTAACTAACTAACTAACTAACTAACTAACTAACTAACTAACTAACTAACTAACTAACTAACTAACTAACTAACTAACTAACTAACTAACTACTAACTAACTAACTAACTAACTACTAACTAACTAACTAACTAACTACTAACTAACTAACTAACTAACTAACTACTAACTAACTAACTAACTAACTAACTAACTACTAACTAACTACTAACTAACTAACTAACTAACTAACTAACTAACTAACTAACTAACTAACTAACTAACTAACTAACTAACTAACTAACTAACTAACTAACTAACTAACTAACTAACTAACTAACTAACTAACTAACTAACTAACTAACTAACTAACTAACTAACTAACTAACTAACTAACTAACTAACTAACTAACTAACTAACTAACTAACTAACTAACTAACTAACTACTAACTAACTAACTACTAACTAACTAACTAACTAACTAACTAACTAACTAACTAACTAACTAACTAACTAACTAACTAACTAACTAACTAACTAACTAACTAACTAACTAACTAACTAACTACTAACTAACTAACTAACTACTAACTAACTACTAACTAACTAACTACTAACTAACTAACTAACTAACTAACTAACTAACTAACTAACTAACTACTAACTAACTAACTAACTAACTAACTAACTAACTAACTAACTAACTAACTAACTAACTAACTAACTAACTAACTAACTAACTAACTAACTAACTAACTAACTAACTAACTAACTAACTAACTAACTAACTAACTACTAACTAACTAACTAACTAACTAACTAATTCGAACTAACTAACTAAACTAACTAACTACTAACTAACTAACTAACTAACTAACTAACCTAACTAACTAACTAACTAAACTAATCGAACTAACATAACTAACTAACTAACGAACTAACTAACTACTAACTAACTAACTACTAACTAACTAACTAACTAACTAACTAACTAACTAACTACTACTAACTAACTAACTAACTAACTAACTAACTAACTAACTAACTAACTAACTAACTAACTAACTAACTAACTAACTACTACTAACTACTAACTAACTAACTAACTAACTAACTAACTACTAACTAACTAACTACCTAACTAACTAACTAACTAACTAAGCTAACTAACTAACTAACTAAACTAACTACTAACTAAAACTAACTACTAACTAACTAACTAACTAACTAACTAACTAACTAACTAACTAACTAACTAACTAAACTAACTAACTAACTAACTAACTAAGTAACTAACTAAGTAACTAACTAAGTAACTTACTAACTAACTAAGTAACTTACTAACTAAGTAACTAACTAACTAACGTATAATGAATGTATTTATTAGAATAAATAACGAATATATATCATACGCTTAGTTGGAAGTTATAGATTTGTTCATGATTTTTCAAGGTTTTGCAGTTATTGTATAAAATAATAAATATAAAGTCGCTCAAGCCCAACTTAACAAATGTTCTATGAATTGAGCTTATATAGAGCAGAGGGAAAGCGCTATAATTGTTATGATACTTAAAGGTTTATATGTGGAAAATTTATGGATCGATTATGTATCTCGGTTGTCACTTCAGTTGCCTTGCCAGTTGTCAAAATGGTGTGAATACTAAACGTTATTAAAGCAATAGATTGGTAACTTTGTTCTTAATAAATGTTTTATTTATTAATAATGTTTGTCCAATGAGTTTTTTTTACAACAGTTTTGACTGCAACAATTTCTACACCGAAAACATTCTCTTATTTTGAAGCTGGCAACGCAGCTGAAGATGCCATATATCATAATCGATTTATTATATTTTTTGGCCCTTATTATTATTTTTATTTTATTTTTCTATACTACATATTTTTCCATTAAACAAACATTTTTACTTGCAATTAAATTTCAACAAATTTATATAATTTTTTTCTAAATGTTTTATTTTTCACTAGAAAAAAATAAAGTTAATGTTAAACAATATTAAGTGGTGGGTGTAATTTTCAATTTTATTATATTTTTCTAAATGTCTAAATGGTCTTCATTTTATTTTTCTACTAGAAAAAAATAATAACAACGAAATTTTTATTACCAACCATTTTTACAACAGCTGCTAGAAAGTAATATTAAAAATCATAGAAAAACAATTTACACAAGAAATAAAGGTACTTATAACTATAAAAATAAATATTTAAATTCAAATCATTTCAAAAGACATTAGAAAGATTCCTTTTTTCCTAATTTTGTACTTTTGGGAAAAATCATAATAAATGGTAAAGTAGACTTGCCACCTTTATCAACTGTTTGTAACAGATATTAAATTAAAAAAAGAAATGAAAAAGGAAAGTTTGTTGGGAAAATTTTTAGATTTTTTTGTATAACATAAATAAAAAAACGACAGGTATTTATTATAGTCCCTTTCTTTAGGTTTATGGTTAAATTTGATTTTTCTCTAGGACCTCCAGCATAGAAAGGAATTTACTTTTGGTATCAGTATTTTATTATTAAATATAAAATTGTTTTTTCTCAAGAATAAGCTATAAAGCTGGAAATATATTTTCGTAACATACACTTGCAGTGAAACTAATTTAAATTCATATACATATATATATTCAAAATTCCATTATATTTCAAATTATCATTGTATAATAACTTATTTAAAACTTTACTGTGTTCCACAAATAAACCAAAAGTAACATTTACTTACATCCTTTAGACACTCATATATTAACACAAGTTTCTTTCCTTTCACATATAAACTTTATTTTTGCTACTTTTCTTAAATAAAAGTAAAAAATGAAATAAATTATTGAAAGCAAAATACAGAAAACTTTTCCACATCCATTTTAATTTCCAACTTTAAAATTGATATAAGCAACAAATTTTTGTTCTGATAAACAAAAAACTTAACTTTTTTTCCTACTCGCTTTTGCTGGAAGAAACAAACGAAATTAATTTATATGATAAATTGACCATTACTAAGAAAATACTACACAAAATATAAGTACAGATGAATAAAAAACCATACATATAAGAAATAAACTTAAATCAAACTACAAAAAAAAACACGATAATTTTTAAAAATAAAAAGAAACTTTGCAATATAATTAGCAAAATGAAAACTTTTTAAACAGCAGTCACCATCTACATAAGATCTCTGAGAACAAAGTTTAGAATTGAAAAGTAAAACTAAAAAAAAACAGAAAATCAACCCATTAAATGTCTATATATTACTAGAAACAGAGAAGCAGAATAAAATTCATTATTAGTAAAAACAAGTAAGAATTTATAGTTGGTCATGGACGACCATATTATATCCTACACCAATGATTATGTTAAAAATTTTGATTAGTTTCTTTAATAATAAAGTATTAAATTTAATTTTTGCCTTAACTCAGAAATTTGTTAACAATTTGTTGATAAAAAAGTGATTTTCTAAATGAGGGGTTATATGGTGGCAGAGGTTAATATGGTCCTATCCTTATAACTTTTGGTAGAGGGATTTACGTCTACATTAGTTATTTATGCAGAATATTATCATGATATTGGTGTTTATAAGTGAATTTAGACCCTCAAGTCATTTTCAGAAGGGGACTTTCTATGGGAGATATGGTCAAATGTGGCCCGATCATTACGAAAATCAGCAGTACCATTAAGACTTGTATAAAACTGATTTTTGCCGATTTTTGAAGTTATACAAGAACATTTAACATATTTATGAGCTCAAAAGCCCTATTCGGGGGGTACGGTTGTATGGGGGCTATACGAAATAATGGGCCGATTTGAATCATTTTCAATAGACTTCGTCCTTGGGTAAAATAAGAGTATTTGTCAAAATCCATCAAATTATCTTGAAAATTGCGACCTTGAGTGTGCGCACAAGGTTTACATGGACACACAGACATACAGACGGCCGGACAAAGCTAAATCCGATTTGAATCATTTTCAATAGGCTTCAATAGTTCTTGGGTCAAAATAAGAGTATGTGCCAAAATCCATCAAATTATCTTGAAAATTGCGACCTGGAGTGTGCGCACAACATTTACAGGAGTAGTAGAGTCGGTTAAGCTATGCCCGTATGTCTGCCTGTACGTCTGCTACTTCTTCCGCCTTATAGACCAGGCATTGCTATTCAGACTCTGAGTTACTCCTCAGAAAAGGGTATCCGAATTCATCACATTACTTTTGAAATATACTTATATGTATATAGTGTAGGGCTTCACCATGTAGAGTACAACATAACAACCGTGATTTTTTTTCAATTCCTATTTTATTTATAACAAGTAAAAAAATTATAGATGGGCGAGGCCGTGGCGGAGAAAGGTATTACACCTGTTAAAAAAATAAAATGTGATTTAGTTTTCATAATAAATCATTTAAATTGAATTGTACCTTGCCTCAGATATACTTAAGAAATTTATTGTTGAATAATATTGTGGACATTTAAGTCAAATTTTGAAGGGAGCTTTGTATAGGGGCTAGGGTGAAATGAGGCCCTAATATTATAAAATTCATGAGGGTCATCAAGGCTAGTATAGAACTTGGTTTTGCAGCTTATTGTCAAGATGCGAGTATATTAAACATAATTATAAATCTAAAAGCCCTATTCGGCGGGTTTAGTTGTATGGGGGCTAGGTGAAATAATGGACCGATGTTAATCATTTTCAACAGGCTCCGTCTCCGATAACTTAAAAGATCATGTGCCAAATTGCATTAAATTATCTTCAAAAATACGTTGATTCAGTTGTATGGGTTTGGTTCAATTGTATGGGGGCTAGGTGAAATAATGGACCGATCTTAACCATTTTGAATAGGCTTCGTCCCTTGAACAATAGAAAATCATGTACCAAATTTCACTGAATTATCTTCAAAATTGCGACCTGTAGTTTGATTACAAGATTACAGACAGACGGACGGACATAGCTAAATAGACTCAGAAAATGATTCTAAGCCAATTGGTATACTTTAAGGTGGGCATAGGACCAATATTATTGTGCGTTATCAGCACAAACCCAATATACCCTCCCCACTAAAGTGGTGTAGGGTATAAAAATTGTACAATTAAATCTATTCACTTTCTTATGCCTGAAATTATGCAAGAAATAATATTTATAAATCTAACAAAAACACTTGCAGCAAGGATATCAACAAAAGAGGTGAGTTAATATTTGACTTTGTAACTGATAATAATCTCATCATCTGTAACAAGGGCGATACGCCGACGTTCAGGAACAAAGATAGGGAGGCAGTTATAGATTTAACTTTAATTAACCGTTTAGAAGATCTCGTTAGGGATTGGAAGGTTGCAACGGACTCTTCATTCTCGGACCATAGTCGCATTACCTTCACACTGGATTTTGTCTTGGCTAGGAGTCCACCTTTTAGGGATCCTAGGAAAACAAATTGGGGAACCTTTAATGATAGGGTAGAGTCTGTATTGGCACAACGGGCCTTGTGCGATTTGTTGCCAACTGATTTAGAGGGGGTTGTGAACGAGTTCACAGACCTACTATCTTGTCCGGTTACTTTCCCGGGCAAAAGAGAGCAACCTAAGTGGTGGACCAAGGAACTTAGACTTCAAAGGTCGACTGTTAGGAAATTGTTCAATAGGGCCAAGCTTACAGGTCGAGCAATTGACTGGAACAACTATAAAATGTGTTTCAATAAGTATAAGGCTGATCTCAAAAGGGCTAAAAGGATTTCATGGTCCCAGTACTGTGAATCCATAGACAATGTCAACGAGTTATCAAGATTCCGACGGATATTATCTAAGGACCCAAGGGTCATAGGGTACATCCAAAGGAGTGATAACTCATGGACTGAGTCTAGCTCTGAGACCCTAGCTCTGCTAATGGAAACACATTTTCCGGGTTGTCTTGCAACTGAAGATGTGGTTGACGACCAACGGGACTTCGAGTCTGTGGCGCCATGTAGCACCTACAGTTGCATAGAGGAGATAGTCACTAGGGAAAAGCTAGTATGGGCGGTTAATTCATTCGACCCCTTCAAGTCACCGGGGCCTGATGGTATATTTCCAGCTCTACTAAAGAACTTGCCTCAGGACGCTATATCTCTTCTGATGAAGATTTTTAAGAGATGCCTTAGTAGTAGGTATTTACCAAAGAGGTGGAGGGAGGTTAGGGTTATTTTCATACCCAAGGCCGGTAAGGTAAGCCACTCAAAGCCAAAGGATTTTAGACCTATCAGCCTGTCTTCTTTTCTTTTGAAGACACTTGAGAGACTGATAGATCTACATCTAAGGAACAATATTGATACTCGCCTCATTAGTGGCGCTCAACATGCCTACCTTAAGGGTAAATCTGTTGAGAGTGCACTGCATGAGGTGGTAAGTTGTGTTGAGCACGGCTTGAAGAATAAGTATTATACTCTGGCTGCGTTTTTGGACATTGAGGGAGCCTTCAATAATATAAGGATTGAGGCTATTAGAGATTCGATTATAGGGCTCGGAGTTCAGGACTTCCTGGTAAGTTGGATAGTCTGTATGCTTAGCAGTAGAATTATTAACTCGACCCTAGGGGATCATTGCATTAGGAGAAGGGTTACCAGGGGGACACCACAGGGAGGTGTTTTATCTCCTCTTCTGTGACTACTAGCGGTTAACGGTATCCTAAGGCTGTTTGAATCTAAGGGTAGGAAGATAGTTGCCTATGCGCACGACGTGGTGATACTGGTCAAAGTAAAATTTCTATCCACGATCAGTGACATCATGGAGACTGCATTAGGTGAACTCTCGCTATGGGCGAAAGATAAGGGACTGGGTGTTAATCCTTGTAAAACGGAACTGGTACTATTTACCAGAAGGTATAAGGTAGACAATTTCAGATTGCCAAAGTTAGATGGCGTCGAATTAGGTTTATCTAGAGGAGCTAAGTATTTAGGGATCTTCCTTGATAGCAAGCTGTCATGGAAGGAAAATACTCAGGAAAGAATGAAAAAGGGTCTCAATGCCTACTACACATGCAAGAATTCCATAGGGAAGAATTGGGGTCTGCAACCAGATATGGTAAATTGGATTTACACATCGGTTGTCAGGCCTATTCTAACTTATGGTTGCATTGTCTGGTGGGAGACATTGAGAAAGGACAGTTACAGGAAGTTGCTCAATAAAGCTCAAAGGTGTGCCTCCATTGGTATTACTGGTGCCATTAGAAGTACTCCGCAAGCGGCCTTGGACATCATTCTGAACCTGTCACCTATAGAACATTTTGTAGCGGGTGTGGCGGCTAGGAATCTACTAAGACTCTACGAGTCTTCGTTAGTGAAACCCTCGCGCGACAATCATACAAAAATTTTGTACGAAGTAGGTCTGCTTGATCATGGTAATTCCCTTCACGGAATTACGGATTATGATATTCCGACTCTAGACTTCGGGGAAACACCTTTGATAGAATTTCCAACTAGGGATGATTGGCTTGTATCCGATAGACTGTTTGGAGGGTGTGCAGTTTTCACTGACGGGTCCAAGATGGATACCGGCACGGGTGCCGGTGTCTATATCGCTGATATCAACATAAAACGGTCATTCAGACTCCCTGACGAATGTAGTGTCTTCCAAGCAGAGATCCTAGCGATCTGGAAAGCGACGGAACTGATTCGGAATCATATCGATCCGGGGTCGGTTGTGACAATTTATGTTGATAGTCAAGCTGCTCTTAGAGCATTGGATTGTCACACGGTACACTCGCACCTAGTTGTAGATTGCAGAAATGCCCTTAGGGACATTATGAGACTGTTTGTCATTAGATTGTGTTGGGTGCCAGGGCACTGTAATGTGCATGGTAATGAGGTTGCGGACGAACTAGCTAGATTAGGTTCGAACCTTGATATAGATGACAGGGAAAGGATGGTTAAACCACCCATTTGTCACTATAATAGGTTGATATTCGGAAGAATAAGTGATATCATTAACCAGTCCTGGAATAGTAGATTGGATTGCAAAATATCAAAGGCCCTGTGGCCAAAACTTGATATGGGTGCTACCAAAATACTTATAGGACTGGACAGACGCAGTCTAAGGGTTCTGATAGGGATTCTAACTGGACACTGCTCAGTTAGAACCTTTGTTAGTAAGTGGGACAGTAGTGTACCGGACTATTGCAGGTTATGCGAGGATGAGGAGGAAGTAGAGACGATCTAGCATATTATTTGCCAGTGTCCTAGGATACAGAACCTCAGGTTGAAATGGCTACGGTTTAGGTTCCATGGCGAACTGGGGGAAATTGCGGGACTTAACCCTCGCAGTCTACTAGGTTTTGTCAAGGGAATTAGTCACTTCTTTAACTGGGCTTTATAGGGGGACATGAATTTTCTTGTGTTGTGGTAGTGTTTTGGCTTCTCTGTTTTGAATCTTCACTTCTTGAAGGGAATCACAATGGACCTTATGGTCTCCGAGTGGATATACACCGTTTTTACGGTGTATAACCCTTCTTAACCTAACCTAACCTAACAAAAACACTTCATAACCCTTTCATTTTTATTTTTTAACAAAAAACAACAATATTTTTTAACAAAAAATATTCTTATCAAAAATTTTTCAACTTTAATGCCTAAGGGATGTTTTTGCAAAGTTTATTTCTATAAACAAAAGTTAAATAATAATATTATGAAATAAAAAAATTAAAAAAAAAAAATATTCATAAATAATAGGTTTAAGTTAAATTGTGTGTAAGTTTGTAATAAATTTCATTTATACTTTTAAATAATATAAACAAGTATGTATTATAACAAAAACTTTTATTCTACTTGATGAAAAAATGCCATAAAATAATATATTTAATTTTACATAAAACAATGTAAAAACAAACAATTATATTTCTATAATAAATAAAATACATAAAAGGTAAAATTAAAAATGAACATGATACATGTGATTAAATCCTTTAAAATAAACATCTGCTGTGTTTTAAAGTGTAATTAAATATTCATATTTTTGTAGAAAAATTATATTAACAATTTACGTTGAAAAGTGATGACTTATTCTACTTATTCATAAGCATTTTAATTCATTATTTTAAGATGTTGATGACATTGGAGACGAGTACTTACCATGTTCACATACAAATAACCACTTAAATAAGTTCTTACTAATAGGGAGTTAAATTATTGTGCGTCAAATAATTTCAGTTTTTCATACAGAAAAACAGTTTTCTTTCTAGCTATGTCCCAGGTAGCATTTGGAAGATTGTTGGATGATTAATCAGTAAACTGACTCCTTGACTCCTTTTGATGACCTAAACGTGATTAATGAGTTGAGCGCTTAAAAAATGATTCGAAAATGATCCCGATATATGATTGAAAACTGATTATTTGAAAAACAATAACAAAATGTAAAGCAATCATAAATTGATCATCCTGGTGTTTAAAGTATGATGGTTTTAAAAACTTATTTTGTGATCATATTTCGAGCAGTTGGAAGATCAAAAATTGTTTCTTGTGTAATTGTTTTTGTTTGCAATGGAATAGCAACACTTACACTTAAAAATGACTCAAAAACGATTCAAAAATGAGTCGAAACTGATTAGAAATGGGCTCAGAAAAGACTCTTTTAGAAGAGTTGGCAAAAAAGTTTGTGTGGCCTAAAATAAGTTGATATAATTCTCATTTCGTTTATAAAATTAAATGTATAAGTATTTCAATTTGTGTAATATTTATCAGAGATGGGGGTAGGGCACTAATTTTTAACTATCACTAATTATTAGTGGTAGTTCAAAATTATTCACTACTTTTATTTATGTTTAGTGATGAATTGAAAAATATAAGCCTCATTCAATAATAGTGATAGTGATATTTAAAATTTTTAACTAAAAATATTTTAAAAATAGTTAAAATATTTGTTTTTACAGCCTAGTGAAATATTTTTTTCTACACTAAATTATTAGTTCAAAAAATATTCCTGCACTATTTTTTTTCAATGGTTTAAGTCAACCAAAAACTCATTGGATGAATATTATTAATGAGTAAAACGTTCATTATTTACAAAGGTTCCAAGCTTTTGCCTAAAAAACTTCCTATAACCACATCATTTTGGCAACTGGCAACGCAGATGACGTGGCAATCGAGGTACAAAATTAACCAATTAATTTAATACTCCGAGGAGGGTTCACCATTCCGCTAAAGAAAAAATCGTTATACTTGAGCAGAAGAAGGCAAAAGTTTTGGAATTTAGGTGTTTCAACCATTTCTTTTTAAAGCATGAGATGTTGTTGGGGTAACTGCATATGTAGGGTCTATCATAGTGCCATCGCTAACAAAATCTGTATTTTCCATTTTAATAGATGTACCTTTTAAAAAATTTAATCATTTATTGTCTTACAAATTCTTTCATTTTCTTAAAAAAAATAGTGCAAAGAAAGTTATTGAAGCCTTTTGTTAGTGACTGTTCAAATTTTTAACTATTTGAGTGTAGTGCTTTTTTCTACACTAAAAATAAAAAAAAGAAAATTATTACTAAAAAATATTAGTGCTAAAAATATAAGCTTTACTACCACTAAGCTCCTGAAAATTAGTGAAAAATATATTTTTGGAAATAATATTTAGTGCTAGTTAAATATTGATTTAACTAATAATTTAGTGCATTTTCTGTCAAGGAAATTGAAATTATATTATGCTTTAATAATAATAATTTTATATGTTTCACTAAACTAAGTCTTAATAATTCCAATTAATGTTTAAAATTTGATTTATTTGAAAAACAATAACAAAATGTACAGTAATCACAAATAGGTCTTCCAGGTGTTCGAAATTTGATTTGATTTGTTGTATTGCATTTGTCTGTAACAAACATAAAAATTTCTCAGAAAAGACTCAAAAATGACTATAATATGATTCGAAAATAATTTTAAAACGACCAGTAAGTAGGCTCATTAATGACTCAAAAAAGATTAAAAAATGAGTCAGAACTGATCAGAAGCGGGCTCATAAAAAACTCGTTTAGAAGAGTCGCGAATGTATCATTTATGATCAGAAAATGAGCGCATATATGATCATTTTAAGTGAAGAAGAGTCATAAATGACTCGAATGTGATCAAAAATTTCAAAAAATGTTAGCTGGGGTAATACAGTTGGTATGTAGTAGTCATTGAAAAGTAAGTTCTTGTGTAAATACAAATCATTGCCGAGTTATTGCTGGGGTATGAATTGAAGAAATTCACATTTCTCTCTGTGAATATTAAAAAAATAAAACATGTAAGAATTTATAGTCAGACATGGCCAACCTTAAGATACCCTACACCAGACTATATTACAAATGTTGATTATTTTTTCAAGAATAAAGCATTTAATTTCATTTTTACGTAATTCAGAGGGGTTATATGGGGGCAAGGGGTTGATATGATCCTATACCTCAAAATTTTGGTAGAGGGACTTACGTCTACATCATTTATTTTATGCAGAATATTATCGTGATATTAGTGTTTATACGTGAATTTTGACCATCAAGTCATTTTCTGAAGGGGACTTTGTATGGGGGATAGGGTCAAATGAGGCCCGATCATTACGAAAATCAGCAGTATTATTAAGACTTATATAAAAGTAAATTTAGCCTACTTTTTGAAGTCTTATTCTCGGGGTACGGTTGTATGGGGGCTATACGAAATAATGGACCGATTTTAACCATAGGCTTCGTCCTTGGGTCAAAAGAAGAGTATGTGCCAAATATCATGAAATTATCTTGAAAATTGCAACCTGTAGAGTGTGCACAAGGTTTACTAAATCGACTCAGAAAGTTATTCTGAGCCGATTGGTATAATTTAAGGTGTAGGACCAATGTTTTTAGGTGTAGGTATAAAAACCGAAAATTAGAAAAATATCCAATTTCATGTCTTCTCATGTGAAAATGCATTGCAACAGTCTTTGGATTCCACTCTATCAACGTCCTTATTATACAATATTGATTATTTATCTCTAATAGTATGACACCTGTCATGTTGCCCTATTTCACAGTGGTCTTTTTCAGCCACTAGGTGAGCTTCTGTGACGACTAACCACCACCCCTTTGTGTATCTTACACGCAGTTCAAACACTTTGCTCAAGTACTCGAGCTATCCAATCTGTGACCATTGCTGCCTCGTTGCTTAACTTCCGAGATTCAAAAACATCATTTCCGTTTACAACCACACAGATGGGATGGCCTCTATTGAATCAGCAATAGCACCTAGAGACGTATTCGGTAGACCGAAACACGAATCCATGAAATAAGCCGATCACTTCGTTCTTACTCACAGATAACACACTGTGGTAAATCTGTTATGAACAGAGTTTTCCCTGAACATACCTGGACAATGAAGGAAGGAAAATTCAGTGGTATCACTTGTGTAAGATATCCTGCATACATTACAATTCAACACAGTACACTTCTTATTCATCCGACACACTCAACAGAGAACAACATCCGACACACTCACTCTAGGTATACGGGCGAGGGAAGACCCGTGTACCACTACCTTCATCCTGTATCATATACACTTAACACCAACTCATTTCCAATGCTTAGTTCCACAGTCACTACTCTGTGGGGTATCTGCTGACTTTGGCAAAAGCACTTATCTTATCCTGAATTATAGATTTCACCGTGCATCAGTCCTTTAACTGACAATTCTCTTCCCGCGAATTTGGGTTTAAACCACAGCCACTACGTGGATCCAGAAGAAACCTTAACCAACTGACCAGCTAGGACAAGTTATGCAGATAAGTGGCGGTTAAAGGACTGATGTAAGGTAAAGTCAATATTTCGGGATAAGTTCGGTGATGTTGCCAAAACAACAGCACCCACCCGTTTACTTAGAATAAATGTGTCGTATGTTTTTATACCCACCATCAAAAAAGATGAGGGGTATATTGATTTTGTCATTCCGTTTGTGACACATCCAAATATTGGTCATAGACCCATAAAAGTATATATATTCTGGGTCCTTATTAAATTCTAAGTTTAAAAATTTTAAAAATTAATATTTTTTTAGTTCAAAAGCTCGGTTCATAATTGACTTAAGCCATATTCCAAATATCACCCTGATGTTTATAGGGGAGCATTCCGAATATAACACTCTCACTTGTTCTCTTATGAATGTGAGGGATGAATGAGAAGTGTGCAGGGTTGTATGATGATGGATGAAAGGTATCATATACAAATGATACCATTGAATTTTCCTTCATTGTCCAGATATATTCAGAGAAAACTCTGTTCTCTGTTCTGTTTTGCCTTGCACTAGTATTTGTAATCGGATCTATTGTACATTAATAGTTTCTCCTTGAGAAATGTTTAGTCATAACTAGTACAATAATTTATTATAGCTTTTTAATATTATTACTGCAGGCAACTAATATTATCGAATACTATTAAATACTTACTATAATTTCCTACACAAACGCACTTAGATGTTCACTTCTAACATTTAATCTCTTAATCTTTTAAGTCGTTAGTTGAGTATAGAGTCAATTAATTTGTAGTGTTTTAATTTACAGTTTTTTATTAACTTTTAAGTATTAAAATAAGTGCTTATTATATGTCTTTACAAATTTAATGTTAATGTAATTTTTATATTTATTTATAGAAAAAATTTATTATTTTTAAAGAAGGCAATATTAATTTTGACACAATATCTTAAATGCTAGACAAGCTGTATTAAGTGTATGAAAAAAAATCAAAATAAATTGCTTTGCCAAAATAATTTTCCTTTTGTATTACATATTGATTTTTTTCTGTTCATTAATACTGCAATTTTTTGTAACAACCATTTGTTATTTTTATTATTTTTTTTAACAATATTTACTTTATTGCCAATTAACAAAGAAGTCTATGAATTCGTTTATGTTTCTTTATTTCTGGAACAGTAGACTTTGAAAAAGACATAAACCATTGAAGTGTGTTTTTTTTTTTGTAAAAAAAGAAAAACCAAATAATTAGTTTTCATAAATGTGTGTGTGGTGGACAAAAATTTTATGTGTGAGACATTAGAAGGTTCAATGTTTTATAAAATTTCAATATTTTTATACCCACCATCAAAAAAGATGGGGTGTATATTGATTTTGTCATTCCGTTTGTAAAACATCGAAATATTGGTCATAGACCCACAAAAGTATATATATTCTGGGTCCTTATTAAATTCTAAGAGGATCTAGCCATGTCCGTCCGTCCGTCTGTCTGTTGAAAGCACGATAGAGTCCGAACAGAATGAGCTAGAGGGTTGAAATTTTCCACGAATATTCCCTATAGATAAGGTTTGTCTGGTCTATAGTCTAGTCTATAGTCTAGCATTAACGGACATATCTATTTTAAAAGTACGAGTATAGCGATGAAATTCGACATAAATAAGTTTTATAGCCAAAATCGCTCTATCAAATTTTATGAGGATCGGTCCATAATTGACCCTACCCCTATATAAGATCCCCTTCAGAAAATGACTTTAACGCTCATTAATGCCTTAACAATACGAGTATAGCAATGAAATTTGACACAAGTAAGTCTCTGATGAGCCAAAACCTCTCTACCAAATTTTATGTGGAGCGGTCCATAATTGACCCTACCTCCATATAAGGCCCCTCCAAAAAATGACTTTATGGCTCATTACTGGCTTAAAATACGGGTATAGCGATGATATTCGACACACATAAGTTCCACGCGATCCAAAAACCGTCTATCAAATTTTATGTGTATCGGTCCATAATTTACCCTACCCCCTATATAAGGTTCCCTTCAAAAAATGTCTTTAACGCTCATTACTGGCTTAAAAATAATAAAGCGATGAAATTGGGCACACATAAGTTCAATGCGATCCAAAATCTCTCTTCATGAAAGTCAAAACATCTCCACCAATTTTAAGTGGATCGGTCCATAATTGACCCTACCCCCCCATATAAGGTTCCCTTCAAAATATGACTTTAATGCTCATTACTGGCTTAAAAATACGAATATAGCGATGAAATTCTATACACATAAGTTCGAAGCGATCCAAAAATCGTCTATCAAATTTTATGTTGATGGGTCCATAATTGACCCTACCCCCCATATAAGGCCCCTTCAAAAAATTACTTTAATGCTCATTACTGGATTAAAAATACGAATATAGCGATGAAATTCGACACAAATAAGATCCATACGAGCCAAAATCTCTCCATCAAAGTTTATGCGGATCAGTCCATAATTGACCCTACCCCTCACATAAGGTCCTTTTCAAAAAACGACTTTAACGCTCATTACTGGCTTAAAAATACGAGTATAGGAATGAAATTTGATATAAGTAAGTCTCTTGCGAGCAAAATCGCTTCTAGCAAGTTTTATGTGGATTGGTCCATAATTGACTCTAGCCCCATATAAGGTCCCCTCAAGATAATTACTTTAACTCTCATTACTGACTTAAAAGTACGAGTGTAGAGATGAAATTTGGCATAAGTAAGTTGCTTACGAGCCAAAACCTAATAAACTTTTATAGGAACGTAAATCTTCCTACCGAATTTAATGCGGAAAGTGTCGGGAACTGATATTCGATGTAAACATGTTTTATATGAACCAAAATTATGAAAAATGTTATGAAAAATGGTCAATAATTCTCCCTACCTCCCATATAAGGTCCTCTTCAGTAAATTCAATGATGTTTATAGGAGAGTATACCTTTTACGGCATACGGTTTGATGGTGGGTATATTAGATTCGGCATAGCCGAATATAGCACTCTTACTTGTTTTAAGTTCTTTTGTCAAAGAAGAGAGCCCCACCACTATTTGTTACCATCGATGCAGAATGTTCTCTCTCTCTCTGAGATACGCTTCAGTACAAGGGTATCTGAAATTCAATAATTCGATTCAGTTATTTCAATTCTAAACTCAAGCCAGCCTAATACATCTCTTTAAAGGCATTCATTCTTTCCAAAATAACTTGATTTTGCAGAAATTATTTTAAAACTAATACTGCATTTAATTTACAAGTCTATAATGTTGTAAACAGTTTTCTTGAATGGTTTTAACCATTAACAAAATTTGGTTTACTATTTAAATAAATTTATTGTTTTTTATTGTTTTCTATTGTTTTTATTTTTAGCAAAAAATACAACAAGAATATTATTACGTACATACATGGATTCTTAAGTATAAATACTATATACAATCAAGAATTTCAGTAATGTTACCCAGCAAAAACTCAACTTACTACTTTCACATATTAGAAAAAATTATTCGACACTTCAATCCAAATGTGAATTTATTAGAGCAGATTGTCACACAACTGATTAGATTCGTTCAGTTAAAAAAAATACTTTCAAATAAAAAATTTAAATTACTTCATATTGGGATATATGTATATTCAACAAAAAAAATTATAATATTGTGATTAGATTACGTTTATTACAATCAGCAGTAATTTTTTGCTGGGTACTTTAAAACCGCGAAAATGAAAAATACTTCAAATAAATAGGGAAAGGCTGTATATAAATTTGCATATAAAAATATTATTATGCAAATCATAATAATCATCATCCTCGCTACAATAATCGTAATACTTAATAAAAGTAATAATGATGAGAGTTGATTGCTGTGAACAATTTTTAAACGCGTAAATGCTTGTTGTATGAAAAACAATTGCTAAATAAATATGAAAAGTTTTTTAAGAGGTTTCACGCTAATTTAATGTTCTCAAAATATTTGCTAAATAATTTACTAGGATACATTTTGGTGAATTTAATCGTGTTCAACAATTTAAGAATTTTGTTAAATTTATTGCTTTAATACTCACCAACAAAATGATTGTATGGTATAGTGCTTTAGTCAATCAATCTATCAAATAACAATAGAGCAAACTTTTTAAAACATTTGGGGAAATTGGTCTATTAGTTGTCCAATTTTATTTCCCGTTGCTATCTTTTGGGAAAGATTCGATGATAATACATATTTTCGAAATTTATCTGTTTTTAATTTTAACATAAAAATTCAACAAAAAAATTACTAACACGTGAGAGTGTTATATTCGGCTGTGCCGAATCATATTCCCACCATCAAACCGTATGTCGTAAAAGGAATCCTCCCCTATAAGCTTCATTGTGATATTTAGAATATGGCTTAAGTCAATTATGGACCGATTATGGCTTAAGTCAATTATACCCTCCACCACCATTAGTGGTGATAGAGGGTATATATAACTTTGTCATTCCGTGTGTAACACCAAGAAATATTCATCTGACACCCAACAAAGTATATATATTCTGGGTCCTTATCAAATTCTGAGTCGATTTAGCTATGTCCGTCTGTCTGTGTAAAACACGCTCACGATAAAACGAAGCAATATAATTTAACCAAATTCACCCAAAAAGTTCTTCATTTTCCTAAGTTGTTTGGTATTGAAAATGAGCAAAATCGGTTCACACCGGGAAAAGTTATGAATCAAAACATCCTGGAAAAAAATAAGCATTTTTTACACATTCTGATGTAATTTTCTCGAAAACTATGCAAGATAACTCCATGAAAATCATCACACATTCGTTTCTACAAGAGCTTGATTCCTGCTGAAAATTGCCAGAATCGGTCCACAATTTCATATACCTCCCATACAAAAGTACATATTCCCGGAAAATGGGTTTTTTGTTAATAACTTCCGTCAGAATGTCGATATCTTCACAAAATTTTACAAATTAAAATCTTACGTCAATAGAATTCATTCAGAGATAACATTTTCTGGATCGGTCCGTAGTTGGACATAGCCCTCATACAAGGTCCCATCCCGAAAATCACTTAAACGCATATAATTCATTACTAAATTAGATATCCACATAAAATTTGGGTCAAGTATTGCTCTCACACAGATACAGAAATATTACTATGGAATTTTTTTCCGATCGGCCCATAATTGGTCATAGCTCCCATACAAGGTCCCCTCCCGAAAATCTCTTAAGCGCGCATAACTCATTACTAAATTAAGATATCCATATAAAATTTGGTATAAGTATTGCTCATACCCATAGAAATATTACTGTGATCGGTCCATAATCACCGAAAATCACTTAAGCGCGCATAACTCATTACAAATTAAGATATACATATAAAATTTGGTACAAGTATTGCTTATATGCACAGAAATATTACTGAGAAATTGTTTTCCTATGGGTCCATAATTGATCATAGCTCCCATAGAAGGTCCCTTTCAGAAAAACACTTAAACCAGCAAAAATATTGCTCTTATATACATAAATTACATTATAAAATTGTTTTAAGATCGGTTTATATTTGGTCATAGCTCTCATACTAGGTCCCCTCCAGAAAATCACTTAAATTCACAATATTCATTACCAAATAATGATATAGATACAGAATTTTGAAATTTTGTCTTTATATACATATATAAGTGGTCATAGCTCCCATACAAGGTCCTTTTAAACGCACATTACTCATTACCAAATAAAGCTATTGATACAAAATTTGGCACAAATATTAGTTTTGTATACAAAAATTCTATTTCAAGATTTTTTCACGATCGGTTCATAAAATGGGTGCGGTCGGTCCCATGCAAGGTTCCCTTCCGAAAATCACTTAAACACACATTACTTATTACTAAATTACGATATAGATACAAAATTTGACTGAAATGTAGCTTTTATGTACAGAAATTTAGCTTAAAGAATTTTTACGATCGGTCTATAATTGTTCATAACTCTCATACTAGCTCCTGTCCCTAAAAGCACTTTAACGGTATTCAACTAGTTGCATTATCAATTTGTGTAGAACAAAAATATATTTATGTATTTTGAAAATCCTTAAATCTTTCACACACATACGTGCAAATTACTAAATATCACTAAGCGCTATAAAAATATAAAGAAAAATAGCGTTTGTAATGTTCAATAAATCTTGGAATAGTAATAGATTTAAGCTGTTTAAATCTTGGGATTTTTCTATTTAAGACATGAGAAAACTTATTTCTACAAATATTTGATCAATTAGAAAAGTTTTAATATAAAAGTAGCTGGTGGAGGGTATTTAAGATTCGGCTCAGCCGAATATAGCACTCTAACTTGTTAAACCTTAAAACCTCAATTATGAACCGATTGTCATAGAATTTGATAAAAAGGTTTCGATTCGTATAATAGTTATTTGTTTCAAATTTCATTGCTCTATTCGTATTTTCAAGTCAGCCATGAGCGTATGAGTAATTTTCTGAAGGGGACCTTATATGCGGGTAGGGTCGATTATCAACCTATACTTTCAAAATTTTGTAAATATATTTTCATTTGTATAGCACTTGTTTATGACGAATTTCTTCGCTATACTCGTATTTTAATAAGTAAACCCCTATACTGAAGGGAACCTTATCCTTATTAGTAAATAGTAAATTATCATTAAACACAAAGCCATTTTTTCAAAACAATTTTTCTTGAAATATGACTGTTTTAAAGTAAATATGCGAAATATAGTGACTTGTAAAATGCTGTAATAAATTTTCTAATGGTATAACATTACATGTGTGTATGTTCATACATACATATATACTTAAAATTAGGAATAAAACATTTAGCAAAGAAATAAAATTAATCATAATTTGCAAAAACAGCGAGCAGATTTTATTTTGGAAATTCCATTAAAAAAATTACTATACAATAGCAATTTCACTCATGGATGTACTTATGTTAAACACAAAAAATTTAAAGCTTAAATTTAAAATGCCAAAAAGAGAACAAATATTTACTACTAGCTATACCCAGTGTGCTTCGCTACCCTCATCGTAATGGAATAAAATAAATATTATTGTAAATGTATATATATCTGCAATATCAAAAAGTCCCTTATTTAAATTTATGTTTATATATTCAATATTTTAGAAAACTCAAAAAGTACCAATGAAGTACGAAAAAGCAACAAAAGACCTCTTTTATTTAATTTCATGTTCCTAAGTTCAATATTATAGAAAATTAAAAAAGTACCAGTTGAAGAACGAAAAATTACCAAAGGGTCCCCTTTTATAGATTCTCATTAACTCCGGGCTCCACATGGTTAATTTCATGTTATAAAAAACACAAAAAGTACCTTTTGAAGAACGAAAAATTACCAAAAAGTCCTCTTTTATATGTTCTCACTTACTCCGGGCTCTACGTACTTAATTTCATGTTTCTAGGTTCAATATTATAGAAAATTCAAAAAGTACCTTTTGAAGAACGAAAAAGTGCCGAAAAGTCCCCTTTTATAGGTTATCACTTAATCTTGGCTGTACTTGCTTAATTTCATGTTTCTAGGTTCAACATTATAGAAAATTCAAAAAGTACTTTTTGAAGAACGAAAAAGTACCAAAAAGTCCCCTTTTATAGATCCTCACTTAATTCGGGCTCTACATGTTTAATTTCATGTTTCTAGGTTCAATATTATAGAAAATTCAAAAAGTACCTTTTGAAGAACAAAAAAGTACCAAAAAGTCCCCTTTTATAGTTTCTCACTTAATCCAGGCTCTACATGCATACTTTCATGTTTATATTTTCAATATTATAGAAAATTCATAAAGTACCTTTTGAAGAACGAAAAAGTACCAAAAAGTCCCCTTTTATAGATTCTCATTTACTACGGGCTCTAAATGCTTATTTTCATGTTTCTAGGTTCAATTTAATAGAAAACTCAAAAAGTACCAGTCGAAGGACGAAAAAGTACCAAAAAGTCCCCTTTTATAGATTCTCATTTACTCCAGGCTCTACATGCTTAATTTCATGCTTCTAGGATCAATATTATAGAAAATTCAAAAAGTACCAGTCGAAAGACGAAAAAGTACCAAAAAGTCCCCTTTTATAGATTCTCATTTACTAAGGGCTCTACATGCTTAATTTCATGTTTCTAGGTTAAATTTTATAGAAAACTCAAAAAGTACCAGTCGAAAGACGAAAAAGTACCAAATAGTCCCCTTTTATAGATTCTCATTTAATAAGGGCTCTACATGCTTAATTTTATGTTTCTAGGTTAAATTTTATAGAAAACTCAAAAAGTACCAGTCGAAGGACGAAAAAGTACCAAAAAGTCCCCTTTTATAGATTCTCATTAACTAAGGCCTCCGCATGCTTAATTTCATGTTTCTAGGTTAAATTTTATAGAAAACTCAAAAGGTACCAGTCGAAGGACGAAAAAGTACCAAAAAGTCCCCTTTTATAGATTCTCATTGTTCACTACCAGGACCTAGTATCGTGAAATAATTAAAGGGGATTCAATTTCGTCGAAACTGAACCGTTTATATCTTCTCGATGGTGTCCGTCGGTTCCCTTTATCAAGAAAATAAAACCAATCGGGAAGTTTCCAATTTCAATATCTACTTTATTTGAAGCACGTCGTGCTGTTTAACTTATTATACTTTTAATATGAGATATTCTAAAAAATGAAGTGAACGGAAATTCAAAACCGATTTGATAAGAAGGGATGAAACTTTAGGCCAATATTTTTCCCTTAAAGTTTTAATGTAATTCTATTACAATTTAATACAGTAAAAGTATGTTAAACTAATATTAATAAAAAATGGAGTTATCTTCAATTCAATAAATTCATTAATTAAAAGAAAAGTTAAGGTTTTCACCTTAACACTCATTTACTCCGGGCTCTACATGCTTAATTTCATGTTTCTAGGTTAAATTTTATAGAAAACTCAAAAAGTACCAGTCGAAAGATGAAAAAGTACCAAATAGTCCCCTTTTATAGATTCTCATTTACTAAGGGCTCTACATGCTTAATTTTATGTTTCTAGGTTAAATTTTATAGAAAACTCAAAAAGTACCAGTCGAAGGACGAAAAAGTACCAAAAAGTCCCCTTTTATAGATTCTCATTAACTAAGGCCTCCGCATGCTTAATTTCATGTTTCTAGGTTAAATTTTATAGAAAACTCAAAAAGTACCAGTCGAAGGACGAAAAAGTACCAAAAAGTCCCCATTTATAAATTCTCGTTTACTCCGGGCTCTACATGCTTAATTTCATGTTTCTAGGTTAAATTTTATAGAAAACTCAAAAAGTACCAGTCGAAGGACGAAAAAGTACCAAAAAGTCCCCTTTTATAGATTCTCATTTACTAAGGGCTCTACATGCTTAATTTCATGTTTCTAGGTTAAATTTTATAGAAAACTCAAAAAGTACCAGTCGAAATACGAAAAAGTACCAAATAGTCCCCTTTTATAGATTCTCATTTACTAAGGGCTCTACATGCTTAATTTTATGTTTCTAGGTTAAATTTTATAGAAAACTCAAAAAGTACCAGTCGAAGGACGAAAAAGTACCAAAAAGTCCCCTTTTATAGATTCTCATTAACTAAGGCCTCCGCATGCTTAATTTCATGTTTCTAGGTTAAATTTTATAGAAAACTCAAAAGGTACCAGTCGAAGGACGAAAAAGTACCAAAAAGTCCCCTTTTATAGATTCTCATTTACTCCGGGCTCTACATGCTTAATTTCATGTTTCTAGGTTAAATTTTATAGAAAACTCAAAAAGTACCAGTCGAAGGACGAAAAAGTACCAAAAAGTCCCCTTTTATAGATTCTCATTAACTAAGGCCTCCGCATGCTTAATTTCATGTTTCTAGGTTAAATTTTATAGAAAACTCAAAAAGTACCAGTCGAAGGACGAAAAAGTACCAAAAAGTCCCCATTTATAAATTCTCATTTACTCCGGGCTCTACATGCTTAATTTCATGTTTCTAGGTTAAATTTTATAGAAAACTCAAAAAATACCAGTCGAAGGACGAAAAAGTACCAAAAAGTCCCCTTTTATAGATTCTCATTTACTAAGGGCTCTACATGCTTAATTTCATGTTTCTAGGTTAAATTTTATAGAAAACTCAAAAAGTACCAGTCGAAGGACGAAAAAGTACCAAAAAGTCCCCTTTTATAGATTGTCATTTACTAAGGGCTCTACATGCTTAATTTCATGTTTCTAGGTTAAATTTTATAGAAAACTCAAAAAGTACCAGTCGAAATATGAAAAAGTACCAAATAGTCCCCTTTTATAGATTCTCATTTACTAAGGGCTCTACATGCTTAATTTTATGTTTCTAGGTTAAATTTTATAGAAAACTCAAAAAGTACCAGTCGAAGGACGAAAAAGTACCAAAAAGTCCCCTTTTATAGATTCTCATTAACTAAGGCCTCCGCATGCTTAATTTCATGTTTCTAGGTTAAATTTTATAGAAAACTCAAAAGGTACCAGTCGAAGGACGAAAAAGTACCAAAAAGTCCCCTTTTATAGATTCTCATTTACTCCGGGCTCTACATGCTTAATTTCATGTTTCTAGGTTAAATTTTATAGAAAACTCAAAAAGTACCAGTCGAAGGACGAAAAAGTACCAAAAAGTCCCCTTTTATAGATTCTCATTTACTCCGGTCTCTACATGTTTAATTTCATGTTTCTAGGTTCAATATTATAGAAAATTCAAAAAGTACCTTTTCAAGAACGAAAAAGTACCAAAAAGTCCCATTTTATAGATTCTCATTTACTCCGAGCTCTACATGCTTAATTTCATGTTTCTAGGTTTAATTTTAAAGAAAATTCAAAAAAGTACCTGTGTAAAACGAAAAAGTAGCGAAAAGTCCCTTTATTATTAATTTCATGTTTCTATTTCAATATCATAGAAAACTCAAAAAGGACCAGTTGGAGAATGAAAAGTACCAAAAAATATCACTTGATACCGGGATTCCAAATAACACCCCATTAGGATATTTAGTGTTTCTAAATTTAAAAATTTTATCTAAATTGGATCATTGTGGTTGAATAAAATCAAATTTCCCGTTTTTACCCCTTTTGGTACTTGTTTCCTCCCCATTAACGAAATAAAAATTCTATTCCAAAAAGTTGCAACATCGTAGTGGGAGCCCGTTATTATGTATTCATATGTATAAGTTAATAAACCAAAAACAATGTTTTATGAAAAAAGTACCAAAAATAGGTACAATTTTAACCCCTTAAACGTCCGAATATCCAAAAAGTACTAAATTCATATTTTTATTTCTTCGTTAAGTTATGAAGGAGTCAAAAATATTTTTTGAATGTGCACTGGTTTAAAAGATACATGGGGTGCGAAAAAAGTACCAAAATACAGTTTTTACCCGTTTATTCCCTAAAGGGGCCGAATTTTAAAAAAGTACCAGACACCTGTCCGTTTATTTTTTAAATGAACGGCAATAAGCTTTAAACTGTTTTTGTATCTTTTCTAGTTTAGGAGATATAAGGTTACCGAATTTACCCTTTTTTACCCCCTAAACATTCGAATTTCCGAAAATCCCGTCTTAGTGGATCTATTTGGCGGGAGACCAACCTCCTGTCCAAATTTCAGCTCTTTAGCTTCAACCGTTTAGGCTGTGCGATGATGAATCAGTCAGTGAATCAGTCAGTCAGTCAGTCAGTAACGTTAGAATTTTATATATATAGATGTTAAGAGAAATATGTGTAATAACAAAGTTTGATGAATATATATATATATGTATATGTACAGAATATATGTATATTCTGATTATAAACCTTATGGCATTTTGAACTAATTTGATTTCTTAGCTGTATTAAAATTATCAAAAAAGTTATATATACCACAAATATTTGGCTTACAACAATTTTTTGTCTTAAAAAGACAATAATTTCCAGAATTAAATTGTTAGTTAAAATGAAACTAAATGCTTTAAAAAATTACGAATACACTTCAAGTATACTTGAGAAAATCATGTGTATTGCATAAATTATAATTTAAAATTAATTGAAATAAATTTCCACAATTTGCAAATAAATATAACATTTTATGTGTAATTTCAATTAGACCATCAGCATCAACCAAACACATGTCACACATGTCAATGTGTAAATTTTTCATACTTTTAAATCATTTGTTTACTAATGCGGTTTTCGAAAAACTAATTAAATTTATTCAAGCATATCTAGTGGTTTCTTCATACAACAGACATGGATATACCACTTCCACATACATACATATGTACATACAGTTGCAGATACATACACACATCTTAGGCAGACATGCCTGCTTGTTTGGGCTGTTTTGTTTTGTTTGCCAAATGTCAAGTCAACAAATTTTTAAGCAGCCACCAACCATTGGATTCAAAGGCCTGAAATTCAAAAAGAAAATGTTAAAAACCATAAATGAAAAACCAAATTGTCTAATGGAAGATTAAAAATTATTTGTTTTTTTTTTATTGTATTATGTCTTCCATTTGCTAGATTTTGTTGGTAAGATAAAGTAAATTACGAACTCTTTTTAGAAAATTTAAAGACTACAATTTTAAGCACAATAAAAAGCAAAGGAAAATGTATGGTACAATTTTTCGACAAAAAAGAGATTTTCCAATAGAGTGCTATATGGGGGCAAGGGCAAATACGGGCCTATACTTCTAGATTAGGGTAGTGGGACTTTTACATTAAAGTTCTTTATGCTTTTTCTAATACTAGTTTTTTATAAGTGAATTTTGACCTTCAAGCCTTTTTCTGAAAGGGACTTTGTATGGGGGCTGGAAGCAATGAGGCCCGATTATTTCGAAAATCGTAATTTAGACTTACACAGAGATATTACAACATTAAACACCAAGTGTAGTGGTATACTTAGTGTTACAAACATGAGCATAAACGCATAATACCCTGCCCTCTATAAAGGTGTAAGATATAGTAAAGGTCCTACAAGAGCAACTTTTGAATTTAGAAAATTGATAGCTGTAATAAAGTTGAAGCAACATCTGCCTTTTGGCCTGTATTTGACAAAACAACATCTGCCTTTTGGCCTCTATTTGACAAAGACATGTAGTGGTGATCTCACCACCAAATGAGATCATCATTAGCTTCTTAAGTCGACAACATATACAACTGCATCGATAGTAATTTGAAACTAATATCTCACACACACACCTTGTTATATCCTTCACCTTCGTGAGAAGGGTATGAAGTGGTCGAAGTGCTTTACGTGAACACCTGCCGTGTTGGCCTATTCCACGATGGTCTTTTTCATCTACTAGGTGAGCTTCTTTGACGACTCACCACCGTCCCTTTGTGCATCTTACAGGTACACAGGTGGCAATTTTTGTTCATGGTTCTGCCGGTCCATGCACAAGCACTTTGCTCAAGTACTCGAGCTATCCAATCTCTTGCCATAGTAAACCGGTTGAGGAATAACAGGTATCATGAGTCAAGCTCTATCAAACCCTGACAAAGGAAAACGCAATCACTGGATAGAGCCAATAGAAGGGGAGGACCCAACATCAGATGAAACACCATATTGATGCTATGAGGAATGCTCTTGTCCTTATCGACATAGTCATCATATAAAGACTCACCCCAGTGCATTCCTTGACCTCTCTGTTGTTTCGGCATCAGCACCTAGGGACGTAATTAGTGTTTCGAAATCTCAGATCCATATTTAATTAGCCAGACTTATTTCAGTGGACACAAGGGCCTAAGAACATACTACTCACTAGAGTAGGGTATTATATGGTCGGCAATACACGACTATACATTCTTACTTGTTATATCATTCACCTTCGTGAAAAGTTTGTCATTCCGTGTGTAATTTACACAATATAATTTTCCGACCCTATAAGTAGCGGGGTTGATCAAGCCATGTACGTCTGTCTCACTGTCTGTCTGTCGGTCTGTCTCTCTGTCCATCTGTGTGTCTAATGAAATCAATTTTCTGAAGACCCTAGATATCTTCGGGATCCAAATCTTTAATACTTCTGTCAGACAGGCTTTCAAGAAGTTTCCTATTTTAAATCATCAAAAAAATTTCCTGAAACAATGAAAATTTTAGTACATGCTTTGACAGAAAAACACAGCTGTGTTACTTATTGGAAAAGCGTATGTGTGGTTGTATGTTGGTTTTATTGCTTTGCTTATTATGTTGGGGTATTGTATGTTTTGTTTCGTTTGGCTTTAGTTGTTGTTGTTTTATGTTTTGTTATTGCTAAAGTAACGATAGATTTGGAATATATAAAATAAATTGAAATTTTATAAAATTAAACTTATTTTCAATACACTATGGTGAAGGTTATATAAGATTCGGCAAAGGCGAATATTGAACCCTTACTTGTTTTATTTAAATTTAAAGATAAGAAGCCCTTAATGAATGTATTTAGGCTTAAAATCACATTTTCTACCGAAAACAATTTAAAAGGAAATTATTTTTTTTTTTTATTCCATTTCAAATTTTTTTATAATCTCTCTCACATATGAAAAAGTTGTTTATACGACTTCTAACTTCCTTAACAACCAAATACATCATCATTTTTGTTTTAAAAACAACAAAAACTTTTATACAAAAAATATTTTTGTTTATCTTTTTTTGTGAGAAAAACAAATCCCATTTTTCATATTGCCTTCTTAAAAATAAAAATAATGTTCTTTTGTTTGGGGCAGTTTTGTCTATGTATTTGTTTATATAAGTGTACTTGTTGTTGTTTTTATCTCTCTGCCCTTTTCATGTGAGTGTTTCTTCACATACAAACATAACTACAACAATTACAACAGTACACATTTGTTGAGGATATTCTGTGCGAAAAATATGAGTGTTGGTTTCCATTTAATGGCATTACTTAGAGTGTACATTTTTTATTAAAAGGGCCTGCGTTCGCATGTGAGCAGAAAAATTGACAGCAATTATAACTAGAAACTATTTTTTTATAACTTTGTCATTAAATGTTTTATACGATTGAGAAAACATTTTTCACTGGAGTAACAGTTAAAGTTTGTTCCAATGACCATCAGGTGTGGTGCTGTGGGAACTAAAATTGGGGCGCCTTTGACATGTTCAATTTGTTAAAGCTATTTATATTTTTCAATCAATTTTAATGTTACCAGGAAATTGTCCAATAGGAAATTGTACCATCCTAATGAATATACATACATATGTACATATGTAAGCATGTTTTTACTAATATGTGGGTGCATGTGAATATGAAATATTCGTGTGTGCGTGTATTTATTCGTACTATGCCCTTTAGCTTAGAAATTCATTAGTTCAGTTTAGCGTAACACATTAGCAAAAGTTTCTCTTTTTTTCTTCATATTCCTTCCTTTAACTAGATACTTGAATACTATGTTTTCAACACTACTTTTCAAAAAGGGGCATAAAAGCAGTTCAAGGTTAGAGATGTGGCAAATACGAATACTTGAAAATTCTTAATTTAGGGCCTAAACTATTTTTCTGCTTCTGCTGTAAAATATTTATTTTCCAAAGGGTTATATTTTTAAAATTATTTATTTAAAATTTTTTTAACGTCATAAAATAATTTTGTAAATGAATTTCAATTCGTTGTTTATTAAATTTTCTAAATTTATATTTAATTTTTTTTTTTCACTTATGTT
>NW_023995540.1:0-67500 GCF_015586225.1 Lucilia sericata | reverse complement strand
ATTGCAAATTGTCTTTGGCACACATCTTTTTAAAAACATTAAAATTTAAAACCTTCTACATATATCTTATTTCAACCATTGGACTCACGATACTTTCAAAATTAACAATTCATATACGTAAATATGTCCCTTTTATGCCTGTTTATGTACAAGAAATTCATTTAAAATAATACACATTTATTATATTTTGTTCCGTTATGTAATTTTTCATGAAAAATAAAACAAAAATAAATAAAATCCAATATTTTATGTGTATTATTTGAATTTAAGCATACAAAATGTGTTGTTCAATAATACGAATTTTTCGGTATTACGAAAGGGCCTGACACTATATAATTCGTACTAGTGGACGTCCACTGTATGTATGTATGTATGTATGTATGTATGTATGTATGTATGTATGTATGTATGTATGTATGTATGTATGTATGTATGTATGTATGTATGTATGTATGTATGTATGTATGTATGTATGTATGTATGTATGTATGTATGTATGTATGTATGTATGTATGTATGTATGTATGTATGTATGTATGTATGTATGTATGTATATATGTTTGTTTAATAAATACTTACGATATCTTCCATCTTCAATACAAAAAAAATCAGCAAAAATTGTTGTCTATTTGATGACACTACTAAAAAGGTGTCGTATGATTAATATTTATTTAGAACTTAAATTAACATAACTATTATTTAACTATAGAACTATAAACAAAACATAACTATTATTTAAATTTTTTCTCTTTTTAGATAACGACATATTTTAATGAAACATCATGGATAAATCCCTCAGAAACCGATACGATAGTGGGTGAGGATCCCGAAGTGGAGTCACTTTTATCATTAGTTGTTGTTGGTAAAGTAAATGTCGTTGAATGTCTCTATCTCTTCCTTAAATAAAAACTCTCTCAATCGCATAATACAGACACACACACATAGTGAAACTTAATATAACAAGTAACGTAAAAACACACATACTCATATACATACATTCCAAATCCCTCCAAGCATACAAACTAAATCCTAAAACAAGCATGTTCTCTATGCATCATGTTGCATGTTGTATTCGCAGAATAAATTGCAGAAAAAAGAAGTTGTCTTTTTTTAATAACTTTTCTTTACAAAGTGTTTGCATTCAAATGGAAAACTCTATACGTATACATACATATGTGTCTGTGAAAATGTTTTTGCATTTAACATCAATCATGCCATAAATTCAGACAGTCACCCACCCACTCGATTTATTCAATCACACATTCATCACAAACAGTGACTACCTTCGTATTCATTTATCTTAACATGTCTGTCTGTTTGCCTGTCTTTTTGTCTATCTGTCTGTTTTGTTGTCATTGGAAATCATGAATATTCCCTATCTAGTTTTTTGGAATTTTTTAATCATAATATTTTGTTCTCTTTCTTTTTGTAACTTTACTTTCTCCCGTTTTCTTGCTTCTGTTATTTTTTTTTTGTCATTTATTTCGCAGGCATTTTCCTATCTGTACTAATATTCTTGTCAATTGCCGGAAATATACTCGTCTGCCTTGCTATCTATACAGAACGCAGTTTGCGTCGTATTGGGAATTTATTTCTAGCATCATTAGCAATTGCGGATTTATTTGTGGCTTCGCTGGTGATGACATTTGCTGGAGTTAATGATTTGTTGGGTAAGTTTTCATATTTACAATTTTTACTTCTTTTGCTGTAATACATTTCGCTCAAATAAAGGAACAAAGTTTAAAAAAAGCCAACCAAATATTGTGAAGGTTATCAATTTTGGTTTGGTGTTTCTTTATTGTAATGATAGAGACTGGGATGTGTTTGTCAACAAATTGATGTGAGTTTTCCAATCAAATAATTTCGCTGTTGTTGTATGGGTTTTCATTTTGGTACGTGTTAGATTTCATTTTTAGTTAATATTTTTTGAAAAAAGTTTGGAAGAATTTCTAACGTTTTTTAGTGAGATATAAAACATTAAAAATATTTTGGTATATGTGAATATTTTGCAAATAGCTGATATGTTGAAAAAATATAAATTATCAATAAATTTTCTTTTTAAAAATACATTACTAAATGCAAATACCTATTTGAGTTATCTTTACACAGTATATGCAACACTTTTTAGGTCTTAGATTTCTTAATTAAAAATTTTTAATTTAAAGTTTAAATCGAGTTTACGGTTTAACAACCTAAAGACCATAGGTTCGATTAGCGGTATTAATTACTCGGGTTTTTTGTTTTAATCGATTAATTCAACAAATTGTAATCCGAGTTATGTATAATTTATATATATTTATGATATGCTCTTACTAAACTGAAGCCAATAACTGCCGATCGTCAAGAGCCACTGTTGCATGTTATGGATCTTAGTTCCTTTCAATATAGGCTTAGGTTGTTGTTGTAGCAGCGACACGTCCAAAGTCGATGTTGCTGAATTGACAATACTTTGTAGTTGTTCGTTGAATTCCCAGTTGTTCGTTACATGATCTGGCTAGCCGACCTAACCGATCCTTAAAATATTTGCTGGAAAGGTAACGTTCCTATAAAAGTTATTTTTGACAAATTCATCGCTGTAATTGAGGTTTTAGGCTAGTAATGAGTATTATTTGGGGGAGTTAGGTTTAATTATAGATCGATCCTCATAAAATTTTGAAATTTTGATTTCTATAAAATGTATTTATGATGAATTTTATAGCTTTGGTGTAATTTTTGAGAGTAAAGTAATTGAACCGATCCTCATAAAAATTGGCAGGGAGATTTTGGTTCCAGCAATATAGTATGTTTGTACCATTTTATTAAAAAAAAGTGCCAAATTTAATTTTATTACAGTGTTAACATGGATGGACGGACAGATTGATGGACATCGCTAGTTGTGTGTAGAACCAATATTTCTATGCTTTACCAATACACATATACTGAAAAAAGGTCAAATCTTGTTATATTTTTATATCGATTTAGTCATTCCGTTTGTAACATATCAAATTAAATTCTAAGACGATCTAGCTACGTCCGTCCTTCTGTCTGTCCATCTATTTGTCTGTTGAAAGCACGATTGGTAGAATCTCTACCAAAATTTATAAGGATCGGCTCATAATTGACAGTACAGCGATGAATTTCGACATAAACTAGTTTTATGTGAACAAAAATCGTTTTATAACATTTTATTAGGATCGGTCCATAAGTGAACCTACTCCTTATATAAAAGTTCCCTTCAGAAAGTTACGAGTACAGAGATGAAAATCGACATAAAGTTTTATAGGAAAATAATTCTTAATTCCGAATTCAATGAGGATTGATCTAAAACTGACAATAGCCCATATATGTATAAGGTTCCCTTCAGGAAAGGGTTTTACTTATTTAAAAGGAGTATTCCTTATTTAAAATTACGAGAATAGAGATGAAATCTTTCAATTGAATATTACGACAATTATCCATAATTAACCCTACTGCCCATAAATATTTTTATGGTTTAAAAATTGGACAAAATGTTAGGGGAGCATTCCTTTAAAGGTACACGGTTTAATGTTGGATATATAAGAATATAACACTCTTACTTGTTTCATTTTAGCAAAATTATTATAAAAACTATAACAATCCTTTTAAAGTACATAATTAAGTTTAAAAAGTTTTTCATCTAATTAATACTGCTTATATTTATTTATTATTGTGCTTAAAATACATATTTTTAATTATATCAAATAATAAGTTTTTCTTGCCTTTGTGAAATAAGCAAAAATAAAGTAATTGAATTTATATTTTAAATAAATATTACAATTGTCATAGTAAAACTTTATTATTTTGAAAAATTATATTTAAATTAAAATGGCGATGCCAGTCTGTGAGTAAGGGCGGAATCATTCACAGGTTGATACAATAGTATAACATCCATATTGATATTGTTGGCATTAAAAAGTATGGAATGAGAGAGACAGAAACTTATTTAGAAATTCAATTGAAAAAAGAAGCAAAAAAATAAATTGTTAAGATAAATAACTAAAGTTTTCTTTCATACACTTCAAATACAATAGACATCCGTGTTAGTAAGAAAAACCAATACTTTTCTCGCCTTCTTTTTTTCCAATATAATGTAATATTGAAGAGAATTTTCTTTATCCTAAAAAAAAAAGAAAAACCTGTTGATGGAATAAAGTATCAAACACTTACCACACAAGCATTCATTTATTCATTCTCTCACACACTCACCAACACTTGAACATGGAGTCCTGTTATTTTTTAACACATACATACATCTGTATATGTATGATGTATATTTACACTTGTGCACATGTGTATATGTGTATAATGTATATCCGCTACAAAACTTAACGGAAATAAGGTTTATTGACAATAACAAAAAGAAATCGAATAAAGTATAAGCAGACAAAGATGAACAAACTGAGGGGAGAATATCACAAACTTTTTCTTTAAAACTCTCCTGACACAAAATTCAATTTACACCAAATAAATTGTACCTAGACTGCTAAGGCATTATGTTTGAAACGGAAATTATGTATAAGTGCGGGTGTGTGCGTGCGTATGTGTACATACTTTTATGTGTACGTGTGTCTAAGACTATATGTACAATTTCCGTTGATAAGCAATATGTTGGTCTGTAAGCGTCTAAAGTACGTGTGTATATGTATGTAACTTACTATATGATAAATTTTAGTACAAATCTTTCAACACAATTATTATAAATATGTATATTAAGGATAATAAAAAATCAAGGTAAATTTAGTACAGGTAAAAAACCGCATAAATATTACATAGAGATCTCTCACTGCCCATAGCAGACACAGAAGGAAACCTGCCGAGGAAAACAGGAGTAGTTCTTGCACAACAATGATAGATATGGAGGAAACAAATTATTGCCTATTGGTCACTCATTGACCGTGCCGTCCCCAACAATGTCCAGCTTGTGGTCATGGTCCTAACTATATTATTATAGAGTTTTTGCTGTTACAACAACAAACAGATTATACCTATACCAAACAAAATTTTAAGCTGAAACTAATTTTAACATAGTAGTTAAGAAAATTTTCCTCACCAACCCTACATTACAGACCTTATCCTAGCCGACTACTACATATATTTATTTTAACGCTTCGCTGAAATACTTTACTTCAGAACATATCCGAAATTGGATTGATTCGTCCATGGCCTCCAAAATCGATTTTTTGAGTTGTGTCACTTGACATGAAATTCCCCATATGTATATATATGTATATATAATTTAAATATAAATCATATTATAAACGTAAATCTGTATCGGGCCACAATTGGTCATAGCTTTCATAGAAAGTTCACTTCCGAAAATCACTTAAGAAATAAATATATCGAAATAAAATTTAACAGAAATATGTTCTGTGTGTATATAAATCACTATGAAATTTTTTTCCGTATCGGTCCATAGTTGGTCATAGCTGCCCAATAACATCCACTTCCGAAAATCACATATTTCATTGATAAAAAATAAGTTTTTTGTTTATACAAATTACTTCGAACTTATATGGGTGCCGGGCCCACTTCCGAAAGTCTACTAAACGGATATACATGTATTTAATGTATATGTACATTTACCAACAAACTTTTTCCATGAAAAGGAGCGATATTGGCATAGGTGTATTTCTTCGGATTTGATGTAGATACATCCTTCTAAAAATCTAACTTAATCCAACCTAAAGTATATGTAAATCACCTCGCTATATTTTTCCCCGATTGGACATCTCTCCCATACAAGATCCATTTTTAAAAATACTTAATCATTCTGCCAAATTTTTTCCGGACTAATGTATAATTGATCATAGTTCTCATATAAAATCCGCTTTTAAAAGTCACACAATTCATCATATTTTGTTAACAATTTTTTCGGATTAGTTCATAATTGGTCATATCTCCCATAAAAGGTCCATAAATTTGTTATGGACCTGATCAATAAATGATTTCTAAATGATATTACCCACATTACGGAGTTAAAGTTAAGCTTTCACAATTTGAATATTAAATATCTAAAAATATTTAGATAGATTTTTACAAAAGTAGCTTACAGGTGAAGAATATTTAAGATTCGGCATAGGCATAGCACTCTATCTTAATGTTTTTTATAACCGAAATTATTAAAAAATGGTCTTTTATATCCCAAGCGAATTAGCGATATCCAACTGCCAGTTTGGTCAAAGCAAAATAAGTCTCAAGCGGAAACTTATTTTTATACCCTACACCACTATAGTGGGGAGGGTATTATGCGTTTGTGCTGATGTTTGTAACACCCAAAAATATTGGTCCTACACCCACCTTAAAGTATACCAATCGGCTCAGAATCACTTACTGAGTCGATTAAGCTATGTCCGTCTGTCCGTCCGTCCGTCCGTCTGTCTGTGTGTCCATGTAAACCTTGTGCGCACTCTACAGGTCGCAATTTTTGAGATAATTTGATGAAATTTGGAACATGCACTTCTCTTGATCCAAGGACGAACGCTATTGAAAATGGTTGATATCGGTCCATTATTTCACCTAGCCCCCATACAACCGGACCCCCCGAATAGGGCTTTTGACCTCATAATTATGTTAAATGAACTGCTATCTCTACAAAAATTGGAAAAATTTAGTTTTATATATGTCTTAATAATTCTAGTAATTTTCGTAAAGATCGGGCATTATTTGACCCTAGCCCCCATACAAAGTCCCCCTCAGAAAATAACTCGAATGTTCACAATTCACTTATAAATACTAGTATCACGATGAAATTTGGCACAAATGAGTTTTATATAAACATAATTCCCAACAATAAATTTTATAGGGATCGGACCATGTTTTACCCTAGCCCCCATATAAGCGGACCTTCCGCTTTGGGCCTTTTAGCTATAACTTTGTCAAATATACTACTCTCTCCCCAAAAATCGGCACAACTAAGTTTGATAAAATTATTAATAACACTGTCGATTTTATAATGATCGGGCATTATTTGACCCTATCCCCCATACAAAATCCCCTTCAGAAAATTACTTGAATGTCCACAATTCACTTATAAACACTAGTATCACGATGAAATTTGCCACAAATAGATTTTATATAAACATTATATATAAAATTTTATAAGGATCGGACCAATTTTTGCCCTAGCCCCCATACAACCGGACCTACCGATTTGGGCCTTTTAGCTCATAACTACTATAAATATACTACTATCTTCCCAAAAATCGGCACAACTAAGTTTGATATGTAATTATAAATAACACTGTCATTTTTCGCCATGATCGTAAATAAAAAGTAGCCTATTGCCAAACATACAGGAATGTGCTGTGAAAATTTGAAGAAAATCGGTTTAGCCATTTAGTAGTCTATAACGTTCAAACATACAAACATATAAACATACAAACAAACACACATTCATTTTTATATATGTATATAGATAATTCCCAATAATACATTTTATAAGGATCGTCTCAATTTCTGCCTTAGCCTCCATACATCTGGACCTTCCGATTTCGGCCGTTTATCTTTTAACTACGACTAATATACTACAATCTATCCAAAAGTCGGAACAATGTGGTGATGTTTGTAACACTCAAAAATATTTGTCCTTATTAAACTATGTCCGTCTTTGTGACCGTGTAATTTTGAATATAATTTGTTAAAATGGGTCACATACTATTCTCTTGATCCACTGACGATGGCTGTTGAACATGATTGAAATCGGTCTTTTATTTCTCCTAGTCAGCATACAACCGAACATGAACAGACATTATTTGGAACCTAAATAAGATTAACAGAAAAGCTTCATTATTGAAATTAATCACATTTAATATTCGCAATTGGTGTAGGGTATTATATGGTCGGCCACGCCCGACTATAATTTCTTACTTGTTAGTTTTTAAAATTGATTAATTTCTCAAATTCTGTAGAATTCACTCCATAAATGGCCCAAATAACCATAAAAGGCACTCTTGTATAATCATTCTAAAGTTCATATTAATAAAGACATGTTCATATATGATAAAACTATTTACCTTGAATCTAATAAATATGTAAATAGTGGTAATGACTATATAATAAATTTTATGATCACCTTCCGAAATTTAACTTTAAACTTACGACACTTATTTTACTGGTATGTTTATTCGCATTTACTTTATGCTTCTTAATATAGGTATAAACTCATACACCTGCACATATAAGTATGAAAATATGTATATTAGGGTAGTTTTATCAGATTTTCTGAGACGATGTCTGGCTGTCCACAAAAATGTTAATATAATTAATTTGATTTCGTCTAAACCTAAAACGCAGCATTCTTATAAAATATAGTTAAAGACGAAGTTTAAGGAGCTCCATACTTCTAAAAAACACTTCCTTAATATATATATAAAAAACTTTCTTCTTAAACCAACATATTTCATAAGGATCAATAATAAAGTTACGAGTTTTTCTTTTTTACCATAATTTTTTTTTTATGTCATACTTTTATTTTTCTTCATTTCAGCGGATATGCTGGTATGATTGTGTGTACAAAATAAATGAATATGTATGTACGATGACGATGACGACGACGATGAAGTAAAAGAGTTTCTTTATTAGATTTAAAACTGCTTTATCATGACACAGACACACACGTACACATGCATACTTTCATGCTTTTAAACTTGAGCATAAAAATAGTAGCATAATAATTTAAGGCGAAAAATGCATGATGTTGGTTTTCTTTTCATATGTGTTAGTATAATAAATATGTATTGCTATAAATGTCATCAGACAAACTACTAAATTATCATTTAAACTTATATATCACTTAGTGGCATAATCCAATGATGAATGTGATACTTTTATGGGGAGACTGTTTGAGGTTGATAAACTAATGAATAAAGTTAAAGTTATTTGAGTTATATTTGGTTTAATTTAAAAAAATATTGTTTAACAAATCAAAAATACATTTAAAACGTTTCATATAATTTGATTTAATATAAAAAACTAGTGTCTAGTACTATATTCAAAATCACAACTGTCATTTTTCATAGATTTGCTCATATATATATGTATATTGTAGAGCCTTAATACGAATTCATGAATTGATGTAAATTTACTTGTATGAAGCATCCTATGAGAATCTTCATTATATTTATTTACAAATATGAAAATTCTAAGTAGTACATACATAAATCTTTTTTTATATCCACTCTCAAAAACGATGGGGTTATATTGATTTTGACATTCTGTAAGTAACACATTAAAATATTTGTTGTAGACTCTTTAAGTTATATATATTCTTCAGTTCTTGTTAGATTATAAGGGTCCAAATGGGAAGAGTAAGAGTGTTGCAAAACTCCTTAAATTTTGTCAATTATTGTTGTTATCAGGGGGTTTGGCTTCTTTAACGGCATAGTTGCATATATGGTAGATATTATGAGGAACCTGAATACAGTCTGGCTATTCGTTAGGGATGACAAATTTTATCCAGGTTGTGTCAGAATTACTCTAGGCTATGGCTTCTGTATTTATGAGTGTTCCTAACAAGTTAGTATTTACGCTCTACGCTCTAAACTTTACGAAAGATTTCATATTGTTGGGCATTAGATATCCTCTAAGAGTGTGTCATATCTCAAGCGTCACTATTGTCATTCTTTCACAGGACCTCTGCTAAGTGGTAGGTATCATGAGGACACTCTGAATATGTATTGGGTATCATGAGGACTCCGACTACAAGCTGTTTATTCGTTAGGGATTCGTGTGGCATATCTCAAGCGTCACTGTTGTCATTCTTTCACAGGACCTCTGCTAAGTGGTAGGTATCATGAGGACACTCTGAATATGTACTGGGTATCATGAGGACTCCGACTACAAGCTGTTTATTCGTTAGGGATGGCAAGTTCTATACAGATCATGTAGTCATTATGCCGGTTGGTCCATCCCGATTTCAGTTGTGTGAGAATTACTCTAATATGGCTTCTGTAGTAATGTGGTGGGTATCATGAGAACACTCTGAATATGTGATGGGTATCATGAGGACCCAGTCTACAAACTGGGTATTCGTCAGGGGTGGCAAGTTCTATACATTATGCTGGTTAGTCCATCCCGATTTCTGTTGTGTCAGAATTACTATTACATCTCTATTAATGGGTGGCACTAAAAGCATGGTGCACAGTCGGTATTTTCGCTCTACGCTTTAAACTGTACGAAAGATTTCGTATTGTTGGACATTAGTTATCTTCGAATAGTGTGGCATATATCAAGCTTCACTAGGACCATCCTTTCGCAGGACCTCTGATAGTTTAATCCCTGTGAAATCTAAGTGATAATGTTGGTTAATGCTGTGGTGGTGCCGTGCATTTTTTTGGAAACCATGTTAGGTGACAGAACAGCTGAGGGAGGAGAAGAGACTCAAGAGTCTTCGCCACAACTGATAGAAGGGTAAAAAAATTGAATTAAAATTGAATTTTAAGCTTAAAAGTCATTTACATCCCTAGCCACATAATATTATCGCATAAGGGAAATATATTGGCCAACAGAAGGCATTGTGGAACTTTTATGGGACTTTAGTGCAACTATTGAGAACTCTAAGGAAAAGATTAGTTCCTGAGTTAAGTCACCACTAGGATAAACATATCTAGCCGCTAATGCTCGGATATTAGTAGGTTGAAAACCATAGCCAGATATTGCATTCTCTCCAAGGTGTTTTAACATCAGTATGGATATTTCTCCGGGTAAAATTGCCTTATATGGTTTAATTCTGTAGGATATAGGGCTGTGGCGTGTTCGTTATTCTATTATTAAAATGTCAAACTTATTGCTAAAGAAAATTAACAAGAAAAAATCAACAAAAAATATAACTTTATGCAGTTCACGTTTCTAACACACTTTTTTTAATTTTTATTAAAACCCATTTTATATAAATAAAAACATCAACAACGACATTTTTTAAGCAGTTGCCTTATCATAACTTGTTTAAATAACAAAAAAAAAATATTTTAAAACGGAAGTCCTACAGAAATCTACTACACAGGTAAAATAGCTTTATTTTTAAAAGCCTCACAAAAGCAAAATAAGTATTAAGCAAATATTTTAGCGGAAGTGAAAGCGACAATGAAAATACTAAACTTTGTAACCACACCAACCAATCTAAATATGAAAGCAGGAAATCAAGAAGACATTTTTACATTTTATAGTCTTCCTGAGTGGGGTTATGGAAAATACTTACACATACATATATCGACATATTAAATCCCATATGTTTGTGTGACTATAAATGTGTATGTTTATGTGTGCTTTAGGTTAAATTTCTTAAAAGTTTTAACTTTTTTTAGAGTTTAAGTTGATATTGACAAAAGAAATTATATTTTGACAGAGAAGCAATGAAAAATATCACACACAAGGGATAGAGGGGTATTATATATGAAAAAGTTTTTTTTTTTTATGTAATAAATAATATTGTTAAAGTTTTACAAGTCATATAAACTTGGTTGATTGATTTCAATTATAAATGTCAACCATTTTCTATACATTTCCAGTTTTGTCTTATATAAATTTGTAACTTTTTTCCCTTGTTTTGCTTATATCAACAAGAGCACCCGCATTCAATTGTTGTAATATATTTAATTTATATAGTAAATACTTATTTAAATGCTGTATTTATTTTACAGAAACATTAAAAAGTATTTAGCTGTTTATATTTGTTTTGATTGTTTAAAATGTAATAAAACTTTTTAAACTTCTTAAACAATTAAAGGAATATACATACTTAAGTATTTGACATACATACATTAAATACAAAAAAATACAATTTTGAAATAGGTGGATGATTTTCTCCATAAAATGGACTGTTAGAATAAGTTGAACAATGTGTTACAAAATTTTACTATATATTTCCTAATTAATTTAATAAAACATGGTAAAGTAATGTTAGGTTGATGGGAGGATGTATATTACATAAAATCCGAAGAAATACACCTGGGCCACTATCGGGCCTGTTGTGCGCTCCTTTTTATGGAAAAAATGTATGTTGGTAAAAAAAAAAACCTTGTCTTACCTGAAAGTATTATCTTTCAATGTTCAGAAACTCAGTTTCCTGGACGTAATTCCAGTATCACTCCCAAGATATTTGGATCTAACTTAGACGAATGCCTGACAGTGGCAAAGAAAGTGCTCCAGAGTTTCACTGCCCTCTGCGTATGCTCTACATTCGTCTGAATCCGCTCGTCCAATTTTGTATAGCTGTGCCCATAATCCTGTGTGTCCACTCAGAATACGTACCATCAAACTAACCTCAGACCTGCTCATTTTGGGGAGATTTTTACTCTTGCTCTCATTAGGGTACCCCATAGGGTCTTTGTAGTTCTACCCAACGTTTCGTTATTCCAAGAGGAATTACGGGATTTTCTGACCCAGATTTTTAATTTAGCCTTCGTTGCGTCGAATGGATTTGCCTTCGTCAGGTTAACTCCCCCTATTGATAATCAGCTAGTTTATTATTCAAATGTTCATATGGATGTCAGAGTTCTTCTTGCTCCAACAGTTTCATAGATAAACGAATTGTTGTACTTAATTCATATGGGAAGTACCACGATCCTAAAATAAAGTCCATCAATTTATTACCCACAAATGTTCACATCAATTTCAAAGTTGTTCGTGTAAAATTTTAGAATTTTAGCTCTAATAGTTTCTCAGATAAACGATTTTTTTTTATTTTATCATTTTATCTTCAATACTCAGAATAATACTAAAGTAGCTCCGACAAAATTAAAGTCTTTAAGTGTTATATTTTCTCAGATATACTGCTTTAATATTTTTATACCCACCATCAACAAAGATGGGGTGTATATTGTTTATCTCATTCCGTTTGTAACACATCGAAATATAAATCTCAAACCCATAAAAGTATATATATTCTGGGTTCTTATTAGATTCTAAGCCGATCTAGCCATGTTCGTCCGACAGTCCGTCTGTCTGTCTGTTGAAAACACGATGGAATCCAAAAGAGAACAGAGCTGAAATTTTGCACAGATATTTATTTTAATTGACGCAGGTTATTTGGTATTGAAAATGGGCATATTGATCCACGATTTCGCTTAGGCCCCCATATAAGGTCCCCTTCAGCGGTGAAATTAGTCACTTACATGTTTTATAGGAACCTAAATCTCCTTATAATATTTTATAAGGATCGACCTATAATTGACCCTGTTCGCCATATAAGGTTCCCTTCCAAAAATGACTTTAACGCGCATAACTGTCTGAAAGAAGCATCTATAGCGGTGAAATTCAATATAAACATGTTTTATAAGAACATAAATCTCTATGTAAAATTTAATAAGGATCGGCCCATAATTGACTCTACCCGCCATATAAGATCCCCTTCCAAAAATGACTTTAACGCTCATAACTGTCTAAAAGAACTCTAGCGGTGAAATTCGAAATAAACATGTTTTGTAGGATCCTACATTTCTTTGTCAAATTTTATAAGGATCGGTACATAATTGACCCTACCCCCCCTATAAGGTCCCCTTCAGAAAATGACTTTAACACTTAGTACTGCCTTAAAAGTACGAGTACAGCGATGACACTTGACGCAAATATGTTTCCTTCCAGCCAAATCGGTTTATAATTGACCCTAAAAATTTACTAAAAATGAACTTAACGCTAATTACTGGATTAAAAATACGAGTTGAAATTCGACATAAATAAGTTTCTTATAAGACAAAATCTCTCTGCCAAATTTTATGAGGATCGGTCCATAATTGACCCTAAAAAAAGACTTCAACGCTAATTACTGTATTAAAAATACGAGTACAGCGATGAAATTATCTCTCATATTTTATGAGTATCGTTCCATAATTGACCCTACCCCCCATATAAGGCCCCCTTCAGCAAATAATTTTAACGCTCTACTGGCTTAAAAAACCAGTATAGCGATGAAATTCGACATACATAAATAAGTTTCATACAAGACAAAATCTCTCTGCCAAATTGTATGAGGTAAGTCCATAATTGACCAATAAGGCCCTCTTAAAAAAATTACTTAAACGCTAACTGTCTAAAAAATACGAGTAAAGGGAAGAAATCTCTCTACCCAATGTTATAAAGATCGGTCTTAATAATAGCAGTGTAGTGGTGAAGTATATCATAAACAATTTTTATAGCAACAAAAATCTCTCTAAAAGCCCTATTCTGAAAATCACTCTGATGTCTATATTAATTTCGAATAGTAAAATTCAGCATATATCAAATAAATGAGAAGACCTTCCAAAATTTACTTTAATTTGACGGCACAAAACTTGATGTTGGGTATTGAAGATTCGGCATGGCCGAATATAACAATTTTACTTGTTTTATATGGAAGGTCAGTCACTATAGTTGTCCATATAAAATTGAAGGACTCTTGCTATTGCAGTTCCTGAGATATCTGACTTTAATCACTTGTTTTGTATGTGGGCGTGGCACTTCGCCTACTTGAAATAAAAAGCCTATAGTTCCTTCCAGACATACAGGAAGACAATTTCAATAAAAACGTTACGTACATTGCCAGTTATTCCGTGGGCGACCAGTTCGACGATGGTCTTAGGGTTTTATTCCAGACCATTTTTGGCGATGTCATATATTGGTGGTCTACGGTGTATGTGTCTTATATAAGTCCATTTACGTCTAAGTATCTCCGTAGCAACAGGATACATGTTGGATATAGCTAATAACTGTTCGTTTGTCATATACTATTAAAAGAAAGGCGGTTGAAAATGTTTGCCTTATAATTCAGAACTTGGTCCATCTAGCCAATTTTCAATCTAGATTAAGCATTACTTCACACAAAATTTCCTTTCACAAAAAATACATTAGTGAAGTAGTTTTTTATAAGTCAACTTTAAGAACGAGATGAAAGAAATATTTAAGCTTTATAAACCTACTTAAATTCCCGAGCAAGCTGTAAACAAATATTTAGTTTTCAAATATTAATTGAATTAAAGAATATGTTATCTTAAATTTATAGTTTTCAATTCATTAAATGTTATTATTCCCTTTAATTATACACGTACTACTAAACTCATTCCGCTCATCATTCTTACACACATATACAGTACGTATGTTATTCACTTTCTCATATTTATAGGTTATTCTCATAAAATGTAAATTTTTTCAATTAAAAAAACTTAACTTATACAAATTACCATACATGATATTAGTTATGAGAAAAAAAATCGGTCTGCATATAAATTCAAATGTTAACCTAAATGTGCATCCTGTTCGTATTCATTAATTCATCCTCTTCCATTTTGTTATTTTTTTTTTTATTAAATTGCAGTTCATTTGCATTACACACATTTATGTAGTGGTGTGTATGTGTGGTTATACATTTTAATATGCGTATGTATGTAAATGTAATTCTATAAAATGTGCAACATAAGTAATCTAAGTAATAAAACTGGAATATATTTATCCATCCATATATTCGTTCAGGCAAAACAATCAAACATGTATCTACCATAACTATATGTACATACAATAGGTTGTATGGCCTGGCCAGAATCAACCATCATCCATTGGTAAGCAACATTTTATGTCAGTTACCAGCTGTCGTTTACCAACGACATGGCTTGACAACCAATTTGTGGACGAGAGTATTAAACAAAAAAAAAAAACTTGATAAAAACACATGTAGAAAATATAAACATTCCGACGCATGTAGGACAGACAAACCTATGCATACATATGTACATACATATGTATATATGTATGTATATTTGTATTACGAAATAAAAACATATATAAATGTAAAGAAATAAACCTTGCAGTTCGAGGCTTATACTCTAGGAGTAAAAAAATTGGGCCTTAGTAGACAAGCATCACACTTTACTTTAATTTCAAATGATGCACAGTTGACCTTGCGACCGATTACTTCTGGTAGGTAAAATAACTACTTTCTAAAGTACAGTAAAAATAAACACGTTTTAAAGAGTCTACTCTATACATTAATAAGGAACTTAAATTGCTTTCAAAAGAAGTTCTTTTTACCGTAAAAAAAGAAAAACATTGACCCCATGTATATCTGGGATTTTGTATTTCATACATGTAGAGTATATTCCTGTGTGTATATACAAGCCCACAGGAAATAAACTTTGGTTTTGTTAAAAACATTTGTGGGTGTGTGTGTGCTTATAAAATTGTATTTATATCAACCATAAATATCAATATTAAGTATGAAAAATAAAAACAACTTATATACCTCCTATAAGTAAGTAAGTACATACTTATTAGGTATATTTCCATTTACATATACGCACACACACAAACGCACTTGAAATCTACTTACTTCCGTTCGACTTCTGCTTATTCATGTCTATATGAGATGAAAATGAGTAGAAAATGAGCAAATATTTTCACTTATTGTTTTTGTTTTTATATCTGTAAAGGATGTTGTAGTACTACCTTGGTCTACACATTACTTTGTACATATTTATTATTTTTCATTAGTAGCAGATGAAAAATTAAGAGAAATATATAAATACTATAAGTATATTGACATTATTACTTGGTATCTGGTATATCGAGACTTTAAACCATACCAAATCGGCTCAGATTGGTAAGATATCACGCTCAAATTTTTCGAAAACAACTTACCAAAATATATTGAAATTTATAGAAATCGATTCAATGTTTTCCATAGGCAGTGTTGCCAAAACATTATTGGGAAAAAATGCTAGATTTTTCTCAAAAAAATGCTAAAAAGTGCTAAAAATTTTAAAAAAGTGCTAAGGAAAAGTGCTAAGAAAAAGTACTAAGAAAAATAAATAGAAAAAATTGGCTTTATAGTAAAATATGAGACTTGTATTTCTTTAAAATTCATTTTCATACTTAAATATGAATAAAGAAATTGAAAATACATCTTTCCTTAAAAAACATCAAAAATAAAATGTTAAATTCTTTTTTAAAATCGGAAGTAAATTCTTAAAAAAACAAAAAGTCATTAAATTACTATTCAAAAATTAACTTTTAAAATTCATATTTGATCACATAAGTTGTCGAAAATAATTTGATGAATTTAAAAAATCCAGTCATTGTCATCGTCATTATCATCATTATTATTATAATCATAGCATTCACTCAATCCAATTAATTTCAGGTAATTCGTTGGGACATCGTATTGGTAACAACACTTTCCGCTTCCTTTTAATCCGTATCTAAAATGTTATTAAATTATATCATAAAGTTAAGAAACCAAAATTTAACAATAAAGTCTTACCTAATTGCTAAAACAGAATTTACTGTCTGTAGGTGTAATCGGTTTCTTATATTTGTCTTTACGATGTTCATTTGACTGAACACACGTTCAACGTCCGCATTAGACCACGGAAGACAGAGAAGTTTTAAAACAAAATTGGCAATCTCCTCGAATCTCTTGTTCCCTCCGGCATCTCTATATGCTTTTACCTCTGCCCAGAAAGATACTGTGTTATTTTTATTAATCCATTTTATATATTGAATGTTGGAATATTGGTCAATTATTTTTCCAATTTCTTCCTCGCTAATGCAAAATAATTTTAAAATTGGTAAAATTTCGCCCTTTTGGGAACTCAAAACGTTTTGTACCGAAAAAAAATCTATATTTTGTAAAATTTTTATATTGTCTGGTAATCTTAAATAAAGAAGGGGTTAGTTTATGTATTTTTTATGCGTATTTATATGTATGCTTACCTTTGTTTTAATTGGGTAATTAATCCAACAACGAAGTTGATGCAATTATTCCTAATTTCTTGTACTTTATTTTTTCGAATTTTACCTGTGTTTTTTAATTTTTCCAGATGCATTTCGAATTCATAACCAAGACTACAGGTGTACAAAATTTTATCTTCGAAATCGTCGTATAATACATCTATAATTTCGTTATCGAATATTTTTTTTTAAGGAAGTTAATTAATAGAGTTATTCCTTTTAAAAGGCGCGTTGGGTCATTTTCATTGCTTTGAAAGACTTTGTTAACAATTTGTATTTCATGCAAAACTGGTTTCAAAAAAGTAAATATAGATGCATTGTTTCGTCCCTATACATTTCGTATAAGATTTTAGCTTTGTGGCATTTTTCATTGATGTTTGCCATTTCAAAATGTAACTTTAGTTCATCCCATTGGAACAATATTCTTACAACCGCAATTTCTACAGATAGCCATCTTGTGTCTGAAATTCTAGTAATTTTTAACGGCTCCTTAAAATAAAATAGGTTTAAAAATTATTATGCTGAAGTATGTAAATAATGAAAAAACATACTTTTCCATTCAAATTTTCGTATAAAGTTTTATAGGATTGTTGACGATTAGAGCTCTTTGAAAACCAGTTGAATGTTTCATAAACAATAAATTCCAAATTTGTGGGTAAAAAGTCTTTCAAGGACTGGTTTACTGCAAGCTGTAATGAGTGGCATACGCATTTCACAAGAACCAAATCAGGAACATCTTTTTTTAGTGCAACATGGACGCTTTTATTTTTACCAATCATTACATTGGCATTGTCAGTACCAATTCCGACTAATTTATTAATATTTAATTTAAATTTTTGCAGGGTATCTTTTAAAGAAATAACAATGCTTTCGGCAGTTCCATTAGGAATTTCTTCGATATTTAAAAATGTAGAAACAATTACTTTTTTTCTTTGGCTGAAGTAAATTATTGCCAAATCTTGAAAAGAAAATGGAAATATATAGTTTAAAGATCTTTAAGTACTAAAGAAACTTACCAAAAGTTTTTGAGAAAGATACATCTGTTGACTCGTCGATTAAAATACTGTAGTAACTATTGCCGATGTCATTGGTAAGTTCTTCATTAAAATGTGGGCCGAGGACATTTTTTATTATTTTGCTGCATTTTGTACGGTGTAGCTTTATTGATGCGCAGTCAAACTTTGCTTTACAAAGTTCACCTAAGTGGTCTACTGGCTTAATTGAGCTATGAACAGCAATGTACATACATAATGCAGCTTCCTGCTGTTGAAGTTTAAAGCTTACGGGTTTGAATGGAATGGGTTTATTTTTTGTAATATACCCAATAGCACTTTCATGTTTTTTTGTTTCTGCGTGTTTCTCCAAACAACTAAACTTCGCCAAAATATCGCATTTGCAATATATGCAGAAGACTTTACCAGAATCTTCGGACTCTTTTATCCAATCCTTAAATTTTTCGTTACTTAGCCATTCCTTACGGAATTTTTGGACATACATTTTATTCATGTTATCACTTTAAAAAACTTTATTTTATTATTGAATTTTTGTTTGACTTTAGTTTAATTTAAAACAAAAAATTACTTGATTTTTTTTCTTTCTTGTTTGTTTGCATGACGTGTGTGTGTGTGTGTAAGCAATTGTCAGTTATTTAAATTGTTGTCATTGTTGAAAACACTAATAATCCACACTGTTGTATTTTTTAGTACCTACAGTGTTGTTAGTTAGCGATTTTAGTACATAAAATGTTAAACATATTTTTGCGGAAAAATAGTTAAAATTAATTAAAAAATTATTAAAATACGAAATGTTCAAAAAATGCTAGAAAAAAAAGTAAAAATGCTAAAAAAAATGCTAGGTGCTAGATTAATTTTTTTGGTGCTAAATGAGTTTAAAAAGTGCTAGATCTAGCACTAAAAGTGCTAAATTGGCAACACTGCCCATAGGTCCAATTAAAAGTCCTTTCCGAATTTCAGGAATCATAGTATAATTTTTATACCATCTAACATTATCGGTGGTAATAGAGGGTATATACATATAAATTTGTCATTCTGTGTGTAACACCCAGAAATATTAATTTGACACCCAAAATCTGAGTCGATTTTGCTCTGTCTGTTTAAGCGCCTTAAACACGTTTAATTCAAAACTAAGCAAATAAATCGAAAATATTTACTATTGTTCTAAGTAGTTAGCTCTTAAACATCAGTTAGCTGTTAAACATCGATTCACAAAAATTGTGAAAAAATAGTTGTGCCGATTTTTGGAAAGAAAAGGCCCAAATCGGAAGGTCCAGTTTTATGGGGGCTAGGGCGAAAATTGGGCCGATCCTTATAAAATTTATTGTCGATATTTATATTTATATGAAACTTATTAGTGCCAAATTTCATCGTGATACTAGTGTTTATAAGTAAATTGTGGACATTCAAGTCATTTTCTGAAGGGAACTTTGTATGGGGGATAGGGTCAAATAAGGCCCGATCTTGTATAAAACTAAGTTTTTCCAATTTTTGTTGAAAAACTAGAAAATTTAACATAATTATGAGCTCAAAACCCCTATTCGGGGGGTCCGGTTGTATGGGCGCTAGGTGAAATAATGCACCGATTTCAACCATTTTCAAAAGCGTTCGTCCTTTCATCAAATTATCTTACAAATTGCGACCTGTAGCATGCGCACAAGGTTTACATGGACACACAGACAGACGGACGAACGGGCATATCTCAATCGACTCAGGAAGTGAATCTGAGCCGATTGGTATACTTTAAGGTAAGTTTAGAATCAATACTTTTGAGTGTTACAAACATCAGCACAAACGCATATTACTCTCTGCTCACTATAGTGATGTAGGGTATAATAAGGGGATAATATTTGTCATGAATATGTTTAAAGTATATATGTATATAAATCATCAAGAGAAAGTTTATCGGTTCATAATTGCTAATAGATACCTTCCATATAATATCCACTTCTTAAGCTACCCTTAAGATTTCTCATAGCCGAATATAGCTCTCTAACTTGTTCACATGTAAGTTTCTCCGAAATCATACAGCAAAGTACTGTAACAATCGGACCTCATTTATCATACATATGTATCTGACATCTTCCAGAGAATGGTAAATATTTATAATTAACTTTTAAATATGAGTAAATTAATCGACATAGATCAGTTTTATATAAAGATCAATTCCTGAACAAAATTTTCTGAGGTCATAATACAGATTCACTATGATGGTCTGGCCAGATTTCAGCAGCCTTTTTCTCAGATCTTTTGTTTAAAGCACGATAGAGCTCAAATGGATATTTTGGCTTTAAAAGTGATATGATAGCAATATTACACAATTTTGCATAAATAATATTATTATTTATATTCAACTTGTTTTTTATTACCATATGAAATTCTATGACAAGTCTATCTAAAAAATCTATTATTTCATATTAGTTATGTGTTTAAAATTTCTTCCTCAGGAAATAGAGTAAATAATTGCATTTACCATTATTAAACATACTAGTTTGTTCATTTATGAATAATTTAGTTATTTTGTAACGTTTTTCAAAATACAAAGTAAAATCATTATAATAAATAGCCATTTAATATTTAACAAAATTTTAACAAAGTGTTAAGACATAAATATATGAATTTATAGTAATAGATAGTATTTTAAGGTACTTATTTCATTTTGTGTACAAATTAAATATTTGAAAACTAAATATTTACAATTTGTAATTGCTGTGATTTATTCTTATATGTGAGAAAACTTTTATTTAATTTAAATTCAAATAAATAAAACTAGGTTAGGTTGATAGGATCCAATCCGAAGAAATACACCTAGGCCACTATTGGAACTATTGTGCGCTCCTTTTCATGAAAAAACTTTTCACTGAATGTATTATTTTTCAATGTTCAGAAACTCAGTTTCCTGAACGTAATTCCTAAGAATTTTCCGATCGGTGTTAGTCAGGAATGTTATTTCTGGAATAACATCACTTCCAAGATACTTGAATCTAACTTCGACGAATTCCTGAAAGAGGCAAAGAAAGAGCTCCAGAGTTTCTATATGCTCTACACTCGTCTGAATCCGCACCTCCAATTTTCTATAAATGTGTTCGTATTCCACTATTCCAAGAGGCCTTATGGGATTCTCTCACACATATTTATACCCTCCACCACCATCAGTGGTGATAGAGGGTATATATAAGTTTGTCGTTCCATGTGTAACACCAAGAAATATTCATCTAAGACCCAACAAAGTATATATAATCTGGGTCCTTATGAAATTCCGTCTGTCTGTGTAAAACACGCTCACGTTAAAACTAAGTAAAGGAAATCAACCAAATTTACCCAAAATATTTATTGTTATCCTAAGCAGTTTGGTATTGAAAATCAGCAAAATAGGTTCACAACGTAAAAAGTTATGAGTAAAAATTTCAGACCACCTCGAAAAAAATTCCTTTTTTCCTAATTCTTTTGAAGTTTTCTCAGAAACTACCAAAGATATTTCGATGAATTTTGTCATACATTATTTTTTTAGGGCAGTGATCAATTATGTTCAAAATCTTTACAGTCGATCCAATATTTCCTATAGCCCCCATACAAAGGTATATATTCCCGAAAATTAGGTTATCGTTAAAAACTCCCTCAAATATATCGGTATTAACACAAAATTTTGTACATTCAAATATAATATAAACAGAAATCATAATATCAACGTAGACCTCAGTCGGTCCACAATTGATCATAGCTCCCATATAAGGTCTACTTCCGAAAATCACCTAAACGCACATATTTCATTGATGAATAAAGCTATTGTGATAAAATTCGAGCTGAATATGTCTTGTGTACATACAAATCATTCTACCAAATTTTTTACGGATCGGTCCATTATTGGTCATAGCTCCCATATAAGGCCCACTTCCGAAAATCATTTAAAAGCTCATATTTCATTGTCAAATAAAGCTATTTTGATAAAATTCGACACAAATATGTCTAGTCTAAATATAAATCACTCTACGAAACTTTTTCCGGATAGGCCTATAATTGGTCATAGCTCCCATATAAGGTCGACTTCCGAAAATCACCTAAACGCATATATTTCATTGAATTATAAAGCTATCTTGATAAAATTCGACACAAATATGTTTTGCCTAAACATGAATCACTCTACGAAATTTTTTCTGGATAGGCCCATAATTGGCCATAGCTCCCATATAAGGTCCACTTTCGAAAATCATTTAAACGCATATATTTCATTGAATTCTAAAGCTATCGGGATAAAATTCGACTTGACTATGTTTTGTGTACGTACAAATCATTTTACAAAATAATTTTTTACGTATCGGTCCATTATTGGTCATAACTCCCATATAAGGCCCACTTACGAAAATTACTTAAAAGCACATATTTCATTATCAAATAAAGCTATCTTGATAAAATTCGACACAAACATGTTTTGCTCAAATATGAATCACTCTGCGAAATTTTTCCCGAATAGGCCCATAATTGGTCATAGTTCCCATATAAGGTCCACTTCCGAAAATCACTTACACGCATATATTTCATTGAATTCTAAAGCTGTAGGAATAAAATTCGACTTGAATAAGTTTTGTGTACAAATCATTTTACCACTTTTTTCTCGGATCGGTCCATTATTGGTCATAGCTCGCATATAAGGTCCACTTCTAAGAATCACTTAAACGCACATATTTCATTGTGAAATAAAGTTATCTTGAGAAAATTCGACACTTATATGTTTTTTCTTTACATAAATCACTCTACGAAATTATTTCCGGATAGGCCTTTAATTGCTCATAGTTCCTATATAAAGTCCACTTCCTAAAATCGCCTAAACGCGCATATTTCATTGATTAATAAGGTTAACTTTTGAAAATCACTTAATACCGCTTAATTCGTTATTAAATTATTATATCCGGATAAAATTCGACATGAGTATGTTCTGTGTATAGATAAATCATTCTAAATTTTTCTGGACCTAATCAAAATTAGTTCGGAAAAAATTTTAGCGAGTTATCTAAAAATTAGATAGTTAGATGGGTTTCAATAAAAAGTAGCTTGCTGGTGGAGGGTATTTAAGATTCGGCATAGTCGAATATAGCACTCTAACTTGTTTTAATTTAGCTTTTGTTGCGTCGAAAGGTTTTGCGTTCGTCAGGTTAACTACCTCAAGCTCCCTTCCCTGTAAAGCAATTACATTCGCCATTTCATTGCCGACTACTCCCGAGTGGCCTGGTACCCATATGATGTATACCTTACCTCTGGGAGAATATTCAGTTAAATCTTTCTTACAATACAATACGGTCTTAGATTTAATTCTATCACTTGATATCGCCCTAATTGCCTTCTGGCTGTCAGTAAATATATTAAGTCCTGTGGACGCCATTCTAATCCAATTTACACATTCCGTTGTTGCTCGGACTTCTGCCTGGAAGCTTGTGTTATGATTAGGTAAACAATGGTATACATATTTCTGTTTCTGGGTTTTCAATAAGAACCCCAGGTTCACTTTGTCCATCAATTTAAAACTATCCGTGTAGCAAGGGATTCCTACTGGTATTTGCTGTAATGTTCCGCTTGGCCAAGACATTCTATCTGGGATCAGCGTTTTAAAGTTTCCAACGATATGCGATCAGACACGTCCGATGATTGTGTTTGACCTTCCAATGTGTCCAGTATACATTGGTGATGTGTCCTAACAGCTAACCGCTTTTGACCAGCGCGTCTAAAGTAAAAAGCCTTTCTGAAGTAAGCGCCGCCTCATTAAATATTTTTCAATGGGTGGAATATCAAGCAACGCACAGTGATATAGGAAAAAAAAAGAGGGAAATAATAACTTCTAAACGGTTAATCCGATTTTAATGAAATTTGGTATGCACAAAGAGGAGGTGTTGTCGAGTTTAGGTTTTGAATTTGGACCTTATAGGCCAACCAGGGGCCCGGCGGGGGTCCTCAAATTAGGACACCTCGGCTATGTTAAATTTTTAAAACGATCCTATTTCTTCATTTGAGTTCCGATTTAAAAAAAAAATCGTATATAGAATCTCCTCATCGCAGTCGCAGTAAATTATCTCTTATAGTTTAGGAGATATTCGCATTTGAAAATTAAAATTTTAAAATTTTTACCGTCCTTACTTTAGTTTTTTGATAATAGCGGGTCCAAATATTCCCGATTTTAGCCATATTTTTTTATTCGCTTAACAACAAGTTTATATATCAAGCAGTGAAAGAATTATGTAAAAATCATGACTGAGTCCAAAGTTATAGGCATTTTAATTTAAAAAATTAAAAAAAGGCGATTTTTTGCCATTTTTTTTTTTTGGGAAAAAAGTATCTTTTTCTTTTTAAGTTATCTAAAAAGTTTCTAAGAAGATGTATATAGAATTTATACTTTTTGGAAAGCAGACTTTACATAAAATACGATAAATGAAACAAAACCTAAAAATTTTTGATACCGAGGGGACCAGGTCCATCCAAAAAAAAACCCTATTTTTTATGGAAAATTCAATTTTGAGCAAAAATTCTCAAATCGCATAGTCGATATCAAATGATAGTGGCCTGTTTTATATGACCCAATATGTTCTTAATCATTTTGTAACGGGTTTCGATAACCCCGCCCCTGGTATGGATATAATAGGCAAAAAACCAAAAAATCCCATTTTTGGGATTTTTTAAAACTTTTTTGGGAATTCCGGGATTTCTAATAAGAAAATTCAAAATTTTTATTTAATTTTGGATTTTGAGTAAAAACGTCTACCTAACTGTAAAATTTCATCAAAAAATATTCATAAATAAAATTTTTATTGCAATTTGAAAAATTTGTATCTTCGCAAAAACTGAATAAAAAACATTTTTTAATTTTTTTTAAAAAAGTATTCCGCGAATTTTTTAATGTTCAAAAATTATATACAGTTTTGAGAAGTAGAAAAAATTACCTTTCCATTGATATATAATATGCCTACCTAATGTTTTTTAAGTGACAAATTAATTAAGGAAAACTCAACATCTTTTAGAAAATTTACCTACCACTATTATTTTCATCCATAAGGTTAACTCTTAAATTTGTTACATATATTAAAAATAAATAATAGTGCTAGGTAAATTTTCTAAAAGATGTTGAGTTTATTTATGAATATTTTTTGTTACCGAAGTTACCGAATTATTTCCCTCTTTTTTTTGTCCTGCAACGTTTCCAGAGCCTTGGTTGAAGTATTATACATGGAACCACTTACACCCAAGCAGCATGTACGCTGAACTTCCTGTAGGAGTTTGATATTACACTTTTTGTCCAAAGCAGTCCACCAGATTAGTGAAGCATAAGCTAGAATTGGACTAATTACACTTTTATAAAGCCAATTTGTCATAGTGGGACTAAGACCCAATTTCATGCCTATAGTTCTTCTTCATATCGCCCAGCACCGATGTGATTTGTTGTGTGTTGTCTCCATTTTTATTTCCGGTCAAGGATTACCCCTTAGTACTTAACTTTGTCTGTGACCGGTATCTTCTTGCATAGGAAGCACGGTTCAGTATACGTAGAAATTTTTGTCTTTCTTGTGAAAAGACAGATTTCCGTCTTTGCCGGGTTAACATTAAGGCTTCTCGGTTGAGCCCAGCTCAAGGCCGTATTCATAGCCTCCTCGACTCTTCTCACAAGTAATTTGGATCATTTCCCTTTAAAAGTATTACATAGCAGACAGGTCTAATTCTTTTCTCCGTTAGGGTCCTTAGGAGGCTATTAATCGTGGTAAACGAGAGTAAAGATGAAAAGTGTCATCCTGTGGTATACCGCGAAATACCATTTTCCTGATTGCTATATCATTCATCTCGCAGCTTATCCATCTGTTCCTTAGCATGTAGTTAATCCAGTTACGGAGCACCCGGTCGACATAATACTGGTCTAGGGATTGGATAAGAGTATCTGTGTGCACGTTTTTGAAAGCGCCTTTGATGTAAATGCATACCGCCAGTATATACAGTTTGCTATTGAAAGATTCACCTATGTAGTGGACAACTTCGTTTAAAGGTTTTAAGTGAAAAATACTAATTTCTTTCCATTTATAAAATTTACAAAATACTGGTTAAACTGGAATTATTACAAATTGGTCCAATATTTCACCTAGCCTCTTTACTCTAATCTAGTCTATTGTAGAAGTTATTGTCCAGTCTACAGTGGAGACTGAGTTTATAATCAAGATTATAGAATATATAGTTCAGTCGAGCTATTATCGAATCTATAGTCGAGACTATAGCTTAAGAATATTATAGAAATTCTAGATCATTATAGAAATGAAAACAAAATGGTCCATCAAGTCTACACATCGAAATACACAAAATAGATATATACATATTCAGATTTAATTTTAGCTTCGCTTGTAGAAGTTTTCCCGTTAGACGTCCTTGTGATTTGCTTAATAAAGAGTTGTTGAGCATTGTTTGTATTTATATGTCAGCGTTTTTTGTTCTGCTAACAACTGTTAATTAAATTTCTAACATTAACATTTTTATTGTTTAAAATAAAAATATTTTTTTTGCAGTAATCTTTAATATTCTCAGTAATTAAAATTAATGCTTATATGAACTTATTGTTTTAAAAAAACTCATTATTTAAATTTCAAAAATTGTTTATTATGCGTTGACAAGTTAAATAAATTATTAAATAACAAGGTCCCAAAGAAAGCAAAATTTCTTTATAAAAAAATAAACTGAATTTTGAAACTCTAATCTTAAATTCTAAATATAATTAATGAGGATGTACTAGCTAAATAAATTCACGTGCAGTTTTAATTACATTCTACTATTTTAAGTAAATATTTTGTATCCTCTACCAAAATATAAAAGAGTTGTGGAAATATATAGACTGGAACATACACAGAAACATACATACTACATATGTATTGACTTAACTTTTCTCATAATATATGGATTTTTTTCTTTTGTAGGTTATTGGATTTTTGGTGCACAATTTTGTGATACATGGGTTGCCTTTGATGTAATGTGTTCAACGGCGTCCATATTAAATTTATGTGCAATATCCTTAGATCGTTATATACACATAAAAGATCCACTGAGGTAAGTCTGCATATAATCTGTTACATATACTAATATATACATACGTTGTATTAGTACATACATATTTTATATACAAATTTATATATTTATTTTAACTCATATAATCACTAAATCATTAAATCTCTGAAAATATACAATATATAAAAGAATAAACTAAAAATATTCATAAAATACTATTAAGGACGTTGCAAATGATGGTGGCTTCAACATGATGATGTTGACAACAGTGATGATGATGGGGTGGTGGTTGATAAAATATTGGTCATTTACAGAAATTTCATGTATTTTTTTTTTTTGTTCTTGTTGTTATGCCCTACACCACTATAGTGAGAAGGGTATTATACGTATTGGTCCTACACCCATCCTGAAGTATATCAATCGGCTCAGAGTCACTTTCTGAGTCGATTAAGCTATGTCCGTCCGTCTGTCAGTCTGTGTGTCCATGTAAACCTTGTGCTCATGCTTTATTATTAGAAAAATAATCCACATTTTTAACATATTCACTGGTCTAGGCTATCATATGGTCGGCCATTCCCGACTATACATTTTTATTTGATTTATTATTCGTTCTTATATTGTATTTATAATTGTGTCATCTGCATATGGTCCGTAATGATAATATAATAATGATGATGACTATAATGATGGTTTTTAGTAATGGGAGCGATACTGTTGTTGTTTACACATAAATCATTTTATATACTTTAAGTATCTAAAATTGAATGAAGCTGGTAAAATAGATATAATATGTAAACATATAAACATATTAATATGTCATAACACCGTACAACAAAATGAGAAAAAAAAAATTAGTTAGTTAGTTAGTTAGTTAGTTAGTTAGTTAGTTAGTTAGTTAGTTAGTTAGTTAGTTAGTTAGTTAGTTAGTTAGTTAGTTAGTTAGTTAGTTAGTTAGTTAGTTAGTTAGTTAGTTAGTTAGTAGTTAGTTAGTTAGTTAGTTAGTAGTTAGTTAGTTAGTTAGTTAGTTAGTTAGTTGTTAGTTAGTTAGTTATTAGTTAGTTAGTTAGTTAGTTTAGTTAGTTAGTTAGTTAGTTCGTTTAGTTTAGTTAGTTAGTTAGTTCGTTAGTTTAGTTAGTTAGTTTTCGTTCGTTCGTTCGTTCGTTCGTTCGTTCGTTCGTTCGTTCTTTTCGTTCGTTCGTTAGTTCGTTCGTTCGTTCGTTCGTTCGTTCGTTTCGTTCGTTCGTTCGTTCGTTCGTTCGTTCGTTTTCGTTCGTTCGTTCGTTCGTTTCGTTCGTTCGTTCGTTCGTTCGTTCGTTCGTTCGTTCGTTCGTTCGTTCGTTCGTTGTTCGTTCGTTCGTTCGTTCGTTCTTCGTTCGTTCTTCGTTCGTTCGTTTCGTTTCGTTCGTTCGTTCGTTCGTTCGTTTTTCGTTCGTTCGTTCGTTCGTTCGTTCGTTCGTTCGTTCTTTCGTTCGTTTGTTCGTTTGTTTGTTTGTTTGAAAGAAGGAGTATGTATACAGCCATCTGGAGAAATACACCTATGCCTCCAACGGGCCTGTTGTGCGCTCCTTAACCAGTGCCTCAGGTGGGTATCGCACCCATCACCTCCGGTCTACCAGACTAGAACTCTAATCATTAGCCTACGGGAGGCCACATACCTTGATTTACTTTGATATTAATTTCAGTTTTTCCATTTACTATTACTTTTTAACATTATTCAAAGAAATTTATTTGAGTTTTTTGTATAGAAAAACATTTGTTTGCACCCAGCCATACAATGAAACCATTTTTCTCTGCCATCTGGTTTGCCTTAATCTTATATTTGTAACAATTATTATACGGTTTCAAACACATAAATATTCATACGTTGGCAAGTGCAATAAATTGTTTATTTATTTAAATATTTATGTTGGGGTTTTGCAATGATTTAAATTTAAATTGTATTTGGTCAACACAGTACTAAGCAACAGAGTGGTTTTCTTAGGGATTAGACCACTTAATGGCCAATGGTAGAAAAGTGGCCAAATACTTAGAGAATTTAAAAGGGATTTATTTATTTTTTATTTTTTGTTTGATTATTACATCCCTCTCCTTTTCTTATTATTTGTACGACAACAAAATATAACAACTCATTGTAGTCATTGTGTCATAAATTGTAAAAGGTATAATAAATCCTTTTTGATGTCATTTTCAAAGTCTTCTATTTACACAGAAAAAAACACATGCTGCTAAACAAATTACAAAGCCATGCTCACACGCACTCACACACACACCCATATTCATAAATATTTTATTTTTACAACACAGACACAAATACAGACATTAACACACTTACATTTTCGTAAAAAAATCCTGTGTTGAAAGGAGAAAAATGTAGAAAACTAAGAGGCAGACAATTTAGGATTTGGGTAAGAGGTACGATAAGGAATTCAAGCAAAAAATTACTAAAACTGAATTATGGCTTAGAAGTAAAAGGAAAATAGTTCTTCAAAGAGGAGCAGTAAATAAACAATTTTATAGATTTTGAGCATTAAATTGATTTAAAACTCACATGCTCACATAAAAATCCTATATATTATACGACCTAAAAAAGACAATGCTGAAAGTTAAAGAAAAGCACAATGAAATCTTTACTAATTTACACCTGAATAAACAGTGTTTATTTACCAACCCAAAGATTTCAATATTTACAATATGACAATCTTTGTCATCAAATTTATTGAGATTCCTTTTTTTTCCTTTTTTATGGACAATATAAAGTCAGGTGTTAAAAATACTCTAATATATGATTATCTACCTACACACATACATATATACAGAATTACACATGTACATATTAATTCACAATTCAATCAATAAAGTTTATTAGTAAATATGAGATATTTTTAGCTTTCCAATATCAAGTCATAGGAAAATTTATTTACGCAAACACGCAGTTAAAACAATATAAAAAGGATTTCCTTTTTTATTTCTATTTTCTCCCTTATGCATTCATAGACGGAAATGTTTAGCCTCAACTTATAGGAAATTTTATGAAATTAAATTCTATTTAAGGTTATATTTTTATCTTATAATTCTATTTAGAAAATTGTTGTTCAAAGCTGATGGTTGTTGGAATAAAGGAACTAATTAATCGAACTTGAAAGAGTTGACGGTAAAAACAATTGTTCTGTAGGGTCAATTATGGACCGATCCACATAAAATTTGGTAGAGAGTTTTTGGCTTGAAACTTACTTATGTAAAATTTCATCGCGATACTCGAAATTTTAAGCCAGTAATGAGAGTTAAAGTCATTTTCTGATGGGGATCTTATATGGGGGGTAGGGTCAATTATGAACCAATCCACATAAGCTGTGGAAGAGAGATTTTTTATAGCAAGACACTTACTTATGTCAAATTTTATCGTTATAGTCGTATTTTTAACCGAGTAATGAGCATTAAAGTCATTTTCTGAAGAGTCCTTATATGGGGGGTAGGGTCAATTATGGACTCATCCTCGCAGGGAGTTCTCTTAAAACTTATTTATGTTGAATTTCATCGCTATAGTTACACTTTTAAAACATATATGCCAGTTAAGGATGTTTTTCGGGGGTCCACTTGCATGGGGGCTATCCGAAAACGTGGACCGATATGGCTCATTTTCAATACTAAACAAACCTTACCTACTGAAAATATTTCAACCCTCTAGCTCATTCCGTTCGGACTCTGTCGTGTTTTTAACAGACAGACGGACATGGCTAGATCGTCTTAGAATTTAATAAAGACCCAGAATATATATACTTTTGAGGGTCTATGACGAATATTTCGATGTGTTACAAACGGAATGACAAAATTAATGTACCCCCCATCTTTTTTGATAGTGGGTATAAAAGAAAGACTCTACTCGAAAATCACTCTACACATACGATTCGTCAAGCTCTTACTTACGGGCTAAATAGGGTACCATATGATCAGACATGACCGACTGTACTTTTTTATCGATGTTTCTCAAATTTCATAGTTTAAAATTTATATGACAAATGTGATAACAAACGATTAGACTTTTGTCATTATTAAATAATATAATATCATATTTTTCGCTTCAAAATTCCAACTTTATATCTAAGTATATTTTGGTCAACTTTACACTGAGTTAAGCACCAACTATTACCATTTTCATGTCAAAATAATATAAACATTTTTGAAGAAATAATAATGTCTTGTTCGTGTCTAGAAGTATGATTACGTTTGCAGTATGTCTAAACCATATAAAATTGACTTGTACAATCAATAAAACTTTATGTAGCTTGCTCACGATTTAAAAAAAAATATATAATATTAATAAAAAAGAAGGAGAAAAGAACATTTAAAGTGAAAGCATGTCAATGTTTATATATTTAGAATGAATGTCAAAGTTGTCATAATAAAACTGATGTATCTTTTAATAAAAACAAAAAATAAAATAAGTAAGAGTGCCATATTCGGCTGTGCCGAATCTTATATACCCAACATGAAAAATCAAACGGATTTCGAAAGGTGACCCTATCTATACCTTATGATTATATTCTCTTGGTGTTTGTTACCAACTAATTCATTAGATTACTTTTATTATCGCAAATGAACGTAATAGTATTATTTCATCTTTTTATCTACTATGGACCAATACTCATAAAATATGATTTCAGTAAAACTTGTTATGTCGAATTTTGTTTCTATATTGGTATTTTTAAGCCAGTTATGGACGTTAAATTTATTTTCTGAGGATGACTTTATATGGACCGTAAAATCATTTATTAATGTTCTTGTATAGGGGCAAGGTGAATTTGTGGACCGATATTGCCCATTTTGAATACCAAAAAAAAACTTTCAAAATTTCAGCTCTCTAGCTCTTTTCGTTTGGACAGATAGACACGCATACAGACAGACAGGCGGAAGTACATTCATAGCTAGATTTGAATCTAATAAGGATCCAGAATATATATACTTTTTATGGGTCATAGACCAATATTTCGACTTGTTACAAACGGAATGACAAAGTCAATATACCCCAATGTCTTTTGATGGTGAGAATAAGAAAATAAAAAGTGATATGTTATGATGATGCTTTAAACATGAAGATAAAAGGAAGTTTAATGTCGTACTTTTTTTATTACGAAAAATATATTTTTTATTAAAAAATTCCTATTGATTAGTTTTTTTAAATATATTTTGATGTAAGAACAGACAGAATGACATAATTTAAACTATTTAAGCGTTATGCAATTTGACAATTATGAAAAATGTTTTTTTTTATAAATTTTCATAGTGAAGGTAGGAAGTTGATTTCTTTTAGAAAATGTATTGTTTTATGAAATCTTAGAGATCACGATTTCGAAGCAGGGCTGATCCTCTTGTTTCCCAAGTTCACTTGGGACGTAAAATTATTGTGTAGATTATACAAACTTTGGTTCCTTTAAGCATGCAATACATCCAACACCCGCGTCCAAATTAGTTAGTTAGTTAGTTAGTTAGTTAGTTAGTTAGTTAGTTAGTTAGTTAGTTAGTTAGTTAGTTTAGTTAGTAGTTAGTTGTTAGTTAGTTAGTTTCAGTTAGTTAGTTAGTTCGTTAGTTAGTTAGATTAGTTAGTTACGTTAGTTAGTTAGTGAGTTAGTTTAGTTTAGTTAGTTAGTTAGTTAGTTCGTTAGTTAGTTAGTTAGTTAGTTAGTTCGTTAGTTAGTTCGTTAGTTAGTTCGGTCGTTCAGTTACGTTCGTTTAGTTACGTAGTTATGTTAGTTCGTTAGTTAGTTCGTTCGTTAGTTAGTAGTTAGTTCGTTTAGTTAGTTCGTTCGTTCGTTAGTAGTTAGTGTTCGTTAGTTAGTTTAGTTAGTTTAGTTAGTGTAGTATAGTTAGTTAGTTAGTTAGTTAGTTATTCCTTACGAATATAAATCAATGACAAACAAATAAAATTACCGAAACTAGGCTTCCTATGTATAAACATTTGCGGTGTCAAAGTTTAAAGGAAAGCGAAAAATTTTACAGAAATGGAACTAGCCCGTGTAAATTGTGCCTTTTCTGTCCCTTTCTGTAGAAAATTCTAAATTTAATGAAAATGTTTCAGGCCTATCAACTAAATGTCATAGTAATTTGTTTTGTCTTTAAAAAAATTAAATTTCATTACCAAAAGTCCTGTTAAAATATTCAACATTTATTTGCATTCTAATGTATTCAACAGCATTATTTTATATGAATTGCTGTCATTTGACTTTGACAAAATTTATTTATTTGATTGTCAAATGTTTTAAAAGCGTTTCGGTAAAACCCTGAAACAAAAAAAAAACACAAAAATAATTTTACACCATGTCTACCTCTAGCAGCAGAATATTTATGCTGTCTATTACAAAATGACAAAAAAATGGAATAAATTAAAACAGTTTTTAATAGTGAAAATCCAATGTAAAAAAATGTTCGGACTTTCTTTAAAAAAAGGTGAGTAATCTACGGTTATAAAATCTTATCATTTAACATGGTCCTTTTTATGGTACTGCTGCTGGCGGCTTAAACTGGGAAAAAATAATTATTTTGTTATTTTGGGCATTAAATTAAGGACAAATTTTTCTTTCCTCCTCTGCCTTAGAGTATATGGCACAGCATTTACTATGTGACTGTTGGCAGTGGTTGTTATGCCGAGAATATTAAATCCTTTTGTTTTAATTGCTTTAAACTGTCTAAAAAATTTAAGGACTACGAAAGGACTTTTATACAAATTTTCATTACATTTCATGCCATTAAATATATATTTTTATTGCTTTAAATTAATTCTAAATGTTTTGTGACATGATCTCATAAAAATTATATAAAATTTATGTTTTTGATTCAATTAAAAAACAGATTAAATTTTTGCCATGTTAGAATGAAAACATTATTTTTTTTTGTTGCTTGCTTTATTTTGTTTTTTTGTTAATTTTAAATTCTATATTAAAAATTGTATAAGAATTTTTTTATTTAGTTTTTTTTAATAGTATTTTTTATTTTGTTAAACAGCACATATGAGACTATTTTGTGTCGTTTTTATTTCATTTTCTATGTTTTTATTTATTTTTTTCTGTTGTCTTTACGTCACTTAAAGTGCATAATTTACACATAAAAATACATAAATTTTAACCAGTCATTGCTAAATAAAATGAAACCTCAACGAGTACAAATAAAAGTTCATTTTTAAAAATATGGGCAATTCCATAGCAAAAGTTTAGTTTTTTCAAAAATTATTATGCTAAAATTTAACAATTTGTTCCATCAACTATAGGTATATTATGTGGTTCGATCCAATTTGTGTTCTTTTATATAGACTACTAACGGGTCTTTAGTTTTCACAGATTGGGTTTTTAAATTGACTGATCTCAAAATAAGCACTTAAGTATATGATAATATGTAACTCATTAGTAGAGTATCTTAAAGTAATGCAAACGGTATAAAGTAATCATGAAAAGTTAGTTGTTGTGTAAGTACAAGTCATTACCAAGTTTTTGCTGAGTAATAAATATCTCTAGGCTGATGATATAAGTAGTTCTGATAAATTTTCTTAATTTTTAAGATTTTTTTAAACTTCAATATTATTTGTCCTTATGGAAACTGTCACAATATTAAACAACTCCACACACTCATAAATGTACAAATAAATTAACAAAAAAAATAAATAAATAAATAAACACATAGTGAACACAACGAATAAGAACGAAGAGAGTCATAAAATGTTATAACAACTCATAAACAAAAGAAAAAACAGGAAAAAGTTTTGTCACTCACAAAAAACTACGTTAATTTAAAATGTACACACCAACGTGAATGTATGTGTAACCAACACCATACCAAGCATATCCATTACAATACCAGTGCATGTACTGAAGAAGTAAAATATCCATTTATAAATAAACAAACGACGTATATGTGGTTTATATACATAGATATGTACAGATGTATATAGGTATGCAGTATATATAAATGCATTTAAACAAAATAGAAAAATATAGTTGATCATGAACGACTATATGTTATCCTACACCTGCTATAAGAAGGTGGTATATTATGCACCGATTCCCACATAATTTAGATTAAAGATTTCCTTATAAACATATCAATTACAAAATCGTTATTAATTTGAAATCTATAAAGCTTAGAAGGGGGATCAATTATGTACCAAACTATAGAGAATTTGATAGAGAAATTTTAGATTTTAGAAACTTTAGAAGATTTTATAACAATACCAATGATGGTATAACAGTTTATATAAAACTTATTTGTGTAGAATTTCAAATGAATATAAAATTAATATTCTAAGAAGGAACTGGTATAATGTCTGGCCTTAAATGTTACCTGTTTTTACTTCACAGTATGATTTCTAACTTGTGCCATTATGACTTATTACTCTGTGTGTACATTTTTAAGTCATGAAAATATAACAAAATACTGATATCAATACGTGATAAAAACCGAAAAATTTAAACCCGTGTGTCGTAGTTTTGCCCAAAGTCATGCACTCTTTTATGAGCCCCCAAAGATTTGTGGCCCCGATGTCATTTTTGCAAAAAAGTGATTGATTTACTCTCTGAGGCAAAGTTGTAGCACCTGTCAAGAAATAATACACTGCTTTTATTCTCATCGCAACTGGGTGTTGGGTATTACTGGGTATAATAATACTTTGTAGGATCTAAGCACTTATCGACGAAAGGTTTTGGTATTTTTGTGTGCTTTCCGTCACTTTGCTCGAACAGGTAGTCCATCTCAGTTTAAAATCTACCACACTTTTAGACACCTTTTTTGTGCTCTTCAATTTCTTTTACAAGAACCCAATATCTCTCCACTGGCCCTAGCTCCGGGCAGTTTGGAGGATTTGCCTCTCATGGTACAAATACCACATTACTGTTCTTGTACCACTCAAGGGCTTGTTCAGCACAGTGACAGGATGCCAATAAGGCCAAAAATAAGTGGACACATTATGAAGTCTTATGAATGAAAACAGCATTTTTTGTAAACATTCCTTGATATAAATTTCGGTATTTATAGAGTCCGTTGTAACAAATGATTGGCTTCTTTTGCGCAACTGCATATTGCTTGCCATACCAAGAACTTTTTGGGAAATATTGTCTGCTTTTGGGTCCTAAACTTTTCTTCAACATTCCAACGAGCATCATCAACATAAAATTTTTGACCAGAAAATTGCGAAAAATCTGTCAAAACATACGTTTCGTCATCCATTAAAATTTAACTTTAATTTCCGTGCTCGGTTTTTTGCCTCTAAATTTATAGCAGCGTTACTGTCAGGAACTTTTTGAACCTTATATGTTTTTAAACCTGCATTAGCTTTAACTTTTCGTACCAATAGTCCGAGCACTGAGCTCACCGGCTGCTTTCCTACCGGATGTGTTGGGAGCTCTGTTGAAAATGCTTTCTATTTTTTGGCTTTAAAACATCATGTGGACCATTCCTTCTACCTGAGCCAGGTTTTCTATCAACGGAAAAGTTCTCCCGGTACTGTTTAATAACTTTGAAAACAGTTTGAAGGCAAACCTTTGAATGCTTGGCCAACATTTTGTAGGACCAAGTTGGGTTTTGTTGAAAATATTTAAACATTTTAGTACGCACTTTTTTCTGGTCACTCATTTTAATCAGATTAACAACAAATTAATATAATTGACATTAAACATAATAACTGACATGTTTTACAACGGTAACTTGATCAAACAAAATCGAATAATACTTGGGTTAAAAGTTTTAATGAATCGCAGAATGTAAGAAATGTTAAATAGACAGAAATCGTTTAATTCCCCTGCTAGTACCAAAAGTCTTCTTGCAGGAACAAATAGCCATATTGGCCTTGTTTATTATATATACTCGTAGGTTCCAGAATAGTTCACAAGAATAGAACACCAAGATACATATTTACAATGTATTGTTAGCTTAACTACGTTGAACTTAGTTTATCTAAGTTTTTTTGAGACAGCAATAATTTTGAATCAATAGTCCTACAAAGTTGTAGCTCTTGTCAAATAGAATAAAACATCGTCTTCATTTCATGCGGATAGTTTCACATTTTAAAAATAACGCTGCTGTTTTTAATGATACCTGTACGTATACGTGTTAATTTTTTCTTGATATTAAAAATATTAAGTATACGCCTAATTTAGTGAAACACTTGAAATATTTTTGTAACACTAAATAATCGATTTTTATACCCACCATCAAAATAGATGGGGGGTATATTGATTTTGTCATTCCGTTTGTAACACATCGAAATATTGGTCATAGACCCATAAAAGTATATATATTTCGGGTCCTTATTAAATTCTAAGACGATCTAGCCATGTCCGTCCGTCTGTCCGTCCGTCCGTCCGTCCGTCTGTCTGTTGAAATCACGATAGGGACCACACGAGAGGAGCTAGACAGTTGAAATTTTGCATAAATATTCTCTATTGTTAAGGTTTGTTTGGTATTGAAAATGGGCAATATCGGTCCACTTTTTCGGATAGCCCCCATACAAGCGGACCTCCAAAAAACAGCTTTAATGGGCATAACTGCTTTAGAAGTACAAGTATATCGATGAAATTCGACATAAATATGTTTCATATGAGCCAAAATCTTTCTACCAAATTTTTTGAGGATCGGTCCATAAATGACCGTGCCCCCCATATAAGGTCCCCTTCTGAAAATTACTTTAACACTCATCACTGGTCCCAAAATGCAAGTATAACGATGAAATTCGGTATAAGTATGTTTCTTAGGAACCAAAATCTCTCTACTAATTTTTTTTAGGATCGGCCCATAAATGACCCTACCCCCCATATAAGGTCCCCTTTAGAAAATGACTTTAACACTAATTACTGGCCTAAAAATTCGAGTATAGCGATAAAATTCAGTATAAGTAAGTTTCTTACGAACCAAAACCTTTTAACCAATTTTTTGAGGATCGGCCCATAAATGACACTACCCCCCATATAAGGTCCCCTTCTGAAAATGACTTTAACACTCATTACTGGCCCCAAAATGCAAGTATAGCGATGAAATTTCACAGAAGTAAGTTTTATACGAGCCAAAATCTCTCCACCAAATTTTATGTGGATCGGTCCATAATTGACCCTACAACAACGCCCAAACCCCCCCCCCCCCCAAATAAGGTCCCCTTCCGAAAATGACTTTAACGCTCATTATTGGCTAAAAAATACGAATATAGCAATAAAATTTTACTCAATTAAGTTCCTCTCGAGCCAACATCTTTTTAATAACTTTTATGTGGATTGGTCCATAATTGGCCCTACTCCCCCTATTAGGTCCACTTCAGGAAATAGCTTAAGCGCTCATTACTGTCTTAAAAATACGAGTAAAGCGATGAAATGCTACACACGTAAGTTTCTTACGAGCCAAAACCTCCGTACCAATTTTTTTGGATCGGCCCATAAATGACCCTTCCCCCATATAAGGTCTCCCTCTGCAAATAACTACAATGCTCATTACTGGCTTAAAAATATGAATGCGACGAAAATTGACGCACATAAGTTTAATGCGTGCCAAAATCACTCCACCAAATTTAGGGAGGATCTGTCCATAATTTACCCTACCGCTCATATAAGGTCCCTTCAGAAAATTACTTAAACGATCATTACTGGCTTAAAAATATGAGTTATGAAATACGGTTATGAAATTCGCTCCGAATTTCATGCGGAATGTGTCGGTAATTCACAAAAGGTTCCCTTCAGGAAAGAGTTTTGGTTAATAAAATACGAGTGTTCCTTAGTTCAAATAATTGACTTAAGCCATATTCCAAATATCACCCTTTTACGGCATACGGTTTGATGGTGGGTATATGAGATTCGGCACAGCCGAATATAACACTCTTACTTGTTTAAGTTTTATTTTAACATGAAGTTTTTTTGATTTTAGTAAAAACACTTCTTTGCAAAACAGAAATTCATATTCTACATTCAGTCGATAAAGCGCACATACTTACTATAAAGTTTTTAAATTTAAGGGGTACAAGTTATAATAATATTAAAAATGCGGCATGGTGCATTTGTATATCACAGGAGACATTAACCCTCAAAATAACTAATTCATTTGAAGTAACTATTCGCCCAGAAAACTGCGAAATAGTCCAGATCTTGCCCCGTACGATTGTTAATTCACTCGATCAATTTAGAACTTTTTCCTTAGAAAGCTATTCACCAATTCGTTCTTGACTTTAAAAATTAGCAATTATTTGTTACCAGAAAGATGGGAAAACCTCATAGTCAATTATGGTTAATGCTTTCAATCTTAACTCAGATATGAAGAACGAAATATAATAATATCTTTACCATATTTTAAAAGTTCACTTTTTCAGTTTTCTCATATACCCTTTATATACTCTAAGTACATTGGTACATTTCTGTTTAATCCCATTGTGATACCCAGGGGATTGCAGTGTGGATTGTTATTATGTCCAAATGACTAATAAAAATTAAGAACCAATTCGTTGCTCGCATCGTAGCATATATCTCTAAATGATACTACAGTAGTCAGGTAGCCTAATGGGTTATTTTATGCTTTATCGTCGCAACTACGGCTGGGGTATTGCTGGGTATAATAATCCTTTGTCAGGATTTCAGCACAGAAATCGGTTAATTCCCCTGCTAGTACCTACATTCTTCTTGCAGGAACAAATAGCCACATTGGCCTTGTTTATTTTATTATATTAAGGTTTCAGAATAATTCACCAGAATTGAACACTAAGATATTTAGCATGACCTGTTAGCGATCTCCGTCGTTTATGGACGGATTGCTGATAAGCAAAATTTGGAAAAACCCCAAAAACAACATCCTTAGTTGAATGTTTTTATAGCCTACACCTTCGTGAGAAGGGTATATAACAGTTTGTCATTCCGTTTGTAATTTCCACAATATAATTTTCCGACTCTATAACGTATATGTATTCAGGATCCTTATAGATAGCGGAGCCATGTCCGAATGTATGTCTATTGAAATGAATTTTCTGAAGATCTCAAATATCTTCGGGATCCAAATCTTCAATAATTCTATCAGACATGCTTTCGAGAGGTTTCCTATTTAAAATCTGCAATCCGTCCATAAATAACGGATATATAAGCAAAAATTGAAAAAAAAAAATCAACAACAACATACGTATGTGTGGTTTTTGTTGGTTTTTTGTATGTTTTGTTTGGCGTTAGATGTTGTTGCTCTATGTTTTGTTATTGCTAAAGTAACGGTAGAGTTGGAAAATATGTATAAAATAAATTGAAATGTTATAAAATTAAACTTATTTCAAACGCACTATGGTGAAAGGTGTATAAGATTCGGCAAAGGCGAATATTGAACTCAAACTTGTTTCTTTATTTTCTCAGTAGTTTTATTTTCTCAGTATTCGATGAAATTATTGTGTGTTTGTATATGATTGTGTCTTAAATGTTTGCTGAGATAACAATTTACTTTAACAAACAACACCGTTGCCAATTTTTGTAGACTCATTGCACATTTGACGATTTCTGTAAGGGTAATTAAAATTGCTGAAAAGAAATCTGAAAATTTGTATTTAATAGATGATTAAAAAATATTTACAGATTGAAGGCAAAGAGATTTCAACAGATATTTTAGTAATAAATTAAATTTGTTAGGGATCCAATATTTACTTTAATTGAAGCTTAAAAGTGGTAAAACTATTTCTATATGTTTATTTTCTTCAAATATTCTTAAATTTGTTCAAATTAAAAAAACTACTGCAATATGACAATTTTTGTTGAGTTAGCACTTCAACACTAATACCTTTTACAATTTAGTTTTTCTCATTTCCATTATCAATTTTTTCCTATTGTCTATTTTAACTTTCAAACCTCTTATAAACCGGATTACTTACTTTGATCCTTACAAATTGTTTGGAATTTTATCATCCTCCTCAATATGACAGACAATTTGTCGATAACACTTCTCTTCAGTTTTATTTATTTCTATACAATAAATTTTTAAAACATACATTTTTCTTTTGCACCTAACATATAAAAATAAATTCACTACTTTATCTACAAGTAAGTGTCGGCATGAGTGAAGGAATCTTTGTATACCGGAACGACTATTTACTTTCTAACTACTTCCGGTTGAAATTTAATTAAATGTCTAAGTAATTTCATACATGTCTTATACTATTTTATTCAACAAACGTTTCCTGTTGTTTGTATTTTACCACTATTATGCACACATCCAAAGCACATACTCATCACCATCATGTGAAACACTTGAAAGTTGTTAGAGAAAAAAAGTAAATGAAAGTATAAATAAACTTGTAAAATTCCACTCAAAATTGATCGACATCGTTGTTTAGTTGAAGTTATTGGCAGCAATTTTCTGAATGCGAAAGTAATTGTTTCGTTAAATAATTCATGGTAGAAGGTAATAACAATGTGTTTAAAATGGTTGAAATTTAAAATCTAATGTTATTTAATAGTTTAATAAAAAGCACTTAAATTTGCTGGTATTATGGATAATTTAAGTAATTTTAACTGAGTGAACTGTATAACTGAACTATCGTCAAAAAACATATGCAGCTTCCATATCTGCACTGCCAAATGATTAATGAATTTGAAAGTGTTTATATAACACATTATTAGTAAGACCTTAATAAACTACTTCTATGTAATACAGATGATATGTAGTAGTCATTGAAAAGTATATTTTTATGTAAGTAATTACAATTGAAAGACATTACCAAGTTTTTGCTGGGATAATACCAATTCAGGTGGAAATATGTTACCAATCGCAGCCGCAGGCTTGCTTCCATGCAAGTTCCACGAAAATTCTGTATTATATGGGTACCAAAACTCTCACAAATACTCCGTAATGAAAAATTAATACAGAGAATGTTACATGAGGAATTTAAACTCACGAGTACAAGGAAGGCAAAATTTGAAGAACATTTACTGTGTTAAACTGTGAAACACTTTATTTGTTATGGTCAGGTCCAAATATCTTGGGAGTATTCTGAACTTTGAATTTATTTCATATCAACATTTTCTCTGTAAAGAAGCATTCAATAAGTCCATAAACGGCCTAGTGGCATTTCATAGTATCAGTGACCTAATCATCTTTTATGTAGACCTAATTTTTATTCCAAATTTTGTAATTGAATGTTACAAAGAAAGTGATATCCTGGAAATGTATGTAGTAATGTCTTGTACTTGCTCAACAATATATTCTACAATGAATATTTCCCCTCGGGGGCATGTTACATTGATGAAACCCCCATCTTGGTGTTATTGCAATCCAGGGGAAAAGAGGTGCTACCAATACCTTTAGTCTTCCGGTACTATAAAAAGGTGGTTTCACTTTCTCAGCCTTTCTTTGGAATGATTTGACTTGGGGTCGAATCAGGGAGCGATAGCCCAAAATTCAGAGTTAAGGACTTTGACTTGTCCCGATTATTGGAGATGTCCCTTGTTGGTTAAAAAGCATGATACACGGTAAATTTTATAATTCAGACAACTTATACCATGCAGGCTAGTGACTATGGGACTAAAAGTTGGAAATAATTTGGTGTTAGGTCCATCCGTATACCTAGACTGAATGTGTCGAATGAATGAGACGTGAGCTTGCTTGAATGGTAATGAATGCGATATACATGTTACCATTGAATTTTTCTTTCTTGTTCAGATATGTTTAGGGTTTACTCTGTGCACACCAGATTTAGTACAGTGTGTTCTCTGTGAGCAAGAACAATTCCTGTGCTTAGTCGTATTTCGGTCCACCGATTACGTCTCTAGGTGCTGTTGCCACATCAATAGAGACCATCTCATCTTCGTGGTTGTAAATGGAAGTGATGTTTTTGCATGTCGGAAGTTAAGTAACGGCGCAGCAATGGTCAGAGATTAGGTAGCTCATAATAGCATCGTCCTGTGGTTGTAAAAGTACCATCGTTAAATAGGCCAACACGGCAGGTGTTCACGTAAAATACTTCGACTTCTCTTCAATGACTACTACCTACAAACCGTGTGGCCTCCGGTAGGTTAGTGGTTAGTATTCTAGTCTGGTATACCGTAGGTTGTGAGTTCGATTCTCAGCTGAGGCACTGGGTAAGAAGCGCACAATAGGTTCGATGGAGGCCTAGGTTTATTTCTTCGGATTTGATGTATATACATCCTCCTTTCAAACTAACTAACTAACTAACTAACTAACTAACTAACTAACTAACTAACTAACTAACTAACTAACTAACTAACTAACTAACTAACTAACTAACTAACTAACTAACTAACTAACTAACTAACTAACTAACTAACTAACTAACTAACTAACTAACTAACTAACTAACTAACTAACTAACTAACTAACTAACTAACTAACTAACTACTAACTAACTAACTAACTAACTAACTAACTAACTAACTAACTAACTAACTAACTAACTAACTAACTAACTAACTAACTAACTAACTAACTAACTAACTAACTAACTAACTAACTAACTAACTAACTAACTAACTAACTAACTAACTAACTAACTAACTAACTAACTAACTAACTAACTACTAACTAACTACTAACTAACTAACTAACTAACTAACTAACTAACTAACTAACTAACTAACTAACTAACTAACTAACTAACTAACTAACTAACTAACTAACTAACTAACTAACTAACTAACTAACTAACTAACTAACTAACTAACTAACTAACTAACTAACTAACTAACTAACTAACTACTAACTAACTAACTAACTAACTAACTAACTAACTAACTAACTACTAACTAACTAACTAACTAACTAACTACTAACTAACTAACTAACTAACTAACTAACTAACTAACTACTAACTAACTAACTAACTAACTAACTAACTAACTAACTAACTAACTAACTAACTAACTAACTAACTAACTAACTAACTAACTAACTAACTAACTAACTAACTAACTAACTAACTAACTAACTAACTAACTACTAACTAACTAACTAACTAACTAACTAACTAACTAAACTAACTAACTAACTAACTAACTAACTAACTAACTAACTAACTAACTAACTAACTAACTAACTAACTAACTAACTAACTAACTAACTAACTAACTAACTAACTAACTAACTAACTAACTAACTAACTAACTAACTAACTAACTAACTAACTAACTAACTAACTAACTAACCTACATACCGTCCATGTAAAATGGAAACAAGTTAGAGTGCTATATTCGGCTATGCCGAATCTTAAATACCCTCCACCAGCAAACTACTTTTTATTGAAACCCATCTAACTATCTAATTTTTAGATAACTTGCCAAAATTTTTGTCGAACTAATTTTGATTAGGTCCAAAAAAATGTATATTAATACGACAGTTCGAAAATATTTTAATAGAATGATGTAGATATACACAGAATATGGGAGATGTGACCAATTATGGACTGATTAGGAAACAATTTAGTATATAGATTTTTATGCAGAAAAAGATCAAGTCTAATTCTACTTCAATAGCTTTATTAATCAATGAAATATGTGAGTTTAGGTGACTTTAGGAAGTGGACTTTATATAGGAGCTATGAGCAATTAAGGGCCTATCCGGAAAAATTTCGCAGAGTGATTCATATGTGCACAAATCATATTTTATCAAGATATCTTTATATGATAATTAAATATGTGCGTTTAAGGGATTTTTTGAAGTGGACCTATTACCAAATATGGACCGATCCAGAAAAAATTTGGTACAATGTTTTATATGCCTATCCGCAAAAAATTTCGTAGAGTGATTTATGTAAAGACAAAACATATTTGTGTCGAATTTTCTCAAATTAACTTTATTTGACAATGAAATATGTGTGTTTAAGTGACTCTCAGAAGTGGACCTTATATGGAAGCTATGACCAATAATGGACCGATCCAAGAAAAAAGTGGTAGAATGATTCATATGTACACAAAACTTATTCAAGTCGAATTTTACCCCTATAGCTTTAGAATTCAATGAAATATATGCGTATAAGTGATTTTCGCAAGTGGACCTAATAAGGGAACTATGACCAATTATGGGCCTATTCGGGAAACATTTCGCAGAGTAATTCATATTTGGACAGAACATGTTTGTGTCGAATTTTATCAAGATAGCTTTATTTGATAATGAAATATGTGCTTTTAAGTGATTTTCGTAAGTGGACCTTATTTGGGAGTTATGACCAATAATAGACCGACCCGTAAAAAATTTATAAAATGATTTGTACGTACACAAAACATATTCAAGTCGAATATTATCCCAGTAGATTTAGAATTCAATGAAATATATGCGTTTAAGTGATTTTCGGAAGTGGACCTTATATGGGAGCTATGACCAATTATGGGCCTATCCGGAAAAAAAATCGTAGAATGATTAATGTTTAGGTAAAACATATTTGTGTCGAATTTTATCAATATAGCTTTACTTTTCATTGAAATATATGCTTTTAAGTGATTTTCGGAAGTGGGCCTTATATGGGATCTATGACCAATAAGGGACCGATCCGTAAAAAATTTTGTAGAATGATTTGTATGTATACAAAACAGATTTGTGTCGAATTTTATCCCGATAGCTTTATAATTCAATGAAATATATTCATTTACGTGATTTTCGGAAGTGGACCTTATATGGAAGCTATGACCAATTATGGACCTATCCGGAAAAAATTTCGTAGAGTGATTTATATTTCGACTAAACATATTTGTGTCGAATTTCATCAAAATAGCTGTAGTTGACAATGAAATATGAGCTTTTAAATGATTTTCGGAAGTGGGCCTTATATGGGAGTTATGACCAATAATGGACCGATCCGTAAAAAATTTGGTTGAATGATTTGTATGTACACAAAACATATCCAACTCGAATTTTATCACAATACCTTTATTCATCAATGAAATATGTGCGTTTAGGTGACTTTCGGAAGTGGACCTTATATGGGAGCTATGACCAATTGTGGACCGACTAAGATCTACGTTGACAGTATAATTTCTGTTCATATTATATTTACATGTACAAAATTTCGTGTTGATACCGATATATTTGAGGGAGTTATTAACGATAAACTAATTTCCGGGAATATATAACTTTGTATGGGGGCTATGGGAAATATTGGATCGATTGTAAAGATTTTTAATATAATTGATCACTACCCTAAAAAAATAATGTATGACAAAATTCATCGAAATATCTTTGGTAGTTTCTGAGAAAACTTCAAAAGAATTTTGAAAAAAACGTAATTTTTTTCGAGGTAGTCTGAAACTTTTACTCATAACTTTTTATGATGTGAACCGATTTTGCTCATTTTCAATACCAAACTGCTTATGATAATAGTAAATATTTTGGGTGAATTTGGTTTATTTCCTTTGCTTAGTTTTAACGTGAGCGTGTTTTACACAGACAGACAGACAGACAGACAGACGGACATAGCTAAATCGACTCAGAATTTGATAAGGACCCAGAATATATATACTTTGTTGGGTTTTAGATGAATATTTCTTGGTGTTACACACGGAACGACAAACTTATATATACCCTCTATCACCACTGATGGTGGTGGAGGGTATAAAAAAATATTTTTCTTTTGCAAAAACCTGTTTAACTTCATATTTGTAGGCGATCGGTTTAAGTACTTGCCTTACTCCCTATCTGTAAGCCAGCGCGATAAGTAATTGTCTACAATATCGTGTTAAAACAGTGATTTAAAATGATGTTGTGTAAACAAATTTTAGCATTTTAACCCCTCACTAACTAAGTTTTTGCTGGAATGTCATTACTAAACAACTTATAAGTAATGCAGACGGTATGAAGTATGTATGTATGTGCATATGTATGTACATATGTATGCTGTAATGAGTGTCTACGTTAAATTTATGAAATATGTAAATAAATTTAATTCAATTATTCTATGCATAATCCTAAATAATAACTTCCTGCTTATTTGTTTCCATTTTTCTACTTAGTTAATTTTTCCATGCAAAAGGACTCACATTCCTTGTTTGTGGAACACATCCGTTAATAATTGAATGTACATATGTACATTAGGGTGGCCCCAAAGTTGCCGAAAATGAAAATTTAGTTCATTCTGAAATACCATTTATCAAAATTTTTGACCTGACATCAATATATGGTGAGCTTTATCCTTTGATCCAGCCTTTTTTTAGGTCCTTTTTTAAGGTTTTTATGATTTTTATCATATTTCTTGTAAATAAACCATATGCAAATTTAGTGACATATAAAAGGTCTTTGGCAGACGAGTTCCTTTTACATAGAATTTTTGATGAATGTAATTAATTGAAATTATTCCAATATAAACCTCATATAATTGAACCGAACTGGTTTTTTCTGTTTTCCGAAATTCGATATGATTTGTATTTTATTTAAATATTTTAAACCCTATTTTCTCCCGGCTAGCAATATTTATCTAACGTACATAATATGTACATCCGTATACGCGCAATTTTATTACCTTTACATTGGTATATAACACTTTCATTCTATTTTAGATCAAATTTTTCCGTTTAACTAATATATGAAGACAATTTATCCTGAGCATCTACTCGTTTGTTATGCTTGCTTTTTTAATAATGGATTGATTGTATGTTGTTCTTTACATTATTTTACAATGTTTTGGTAGCGTACATAGGGGTCAATAAAATCAAATAAACTTCGATCTAGATTGAATTTTGAAAAACAGAGGATTATTATGTATTAATTTCAACGAATTATATTAAATTCATCTGTGTTAAAATACAAAAAATCTTGCTGTTACGCAAAATTTTCTGATATGAAAGCATCTCTTAAGGACCTTTCTAATGATACTAATATTTCATATCTTTCCTTTGGAAGAAATATGAAAAAAAATCATAAAAACCTCAAAAAAGTACCTTTTTATCCTTTGATCCAGCTCCCCAAATATTGACGCCAGGACGAAAATTTTGAGAAATGGTATCTTAGAATTAATTAAACTTTAATTTTAGTTGGGAACATTGACACCTTATTTTTCCTCCATACAAACGGGGCCACCCTAATGTACATATGTAAAATAAGACCACTTCATATCATTTCATTTCCGTTTCCTTAACACTGGCATTGTTGTATGCGTGAGTTTCTTTTTTCAACGAAACATAATTTGCAAATTCACTTTCTCTTTGGAGAATTTTTGAGTTTTTATAGAAAGTACATGTGTGAATTCTGGTGTCAAGATTTTATGACTTGCTATCTTGGGTATTTGTGTTTTTGTTTTCGTTTCCTATTTTTATTGTTGTTCAGTGTTTGTATGTCTGTAATAAAAAAAAATGATTTCTATTCCTTGTACTTTGTTTATGAGCAGACGCAGATATTATTAAGCTATTTATTTTATTTTTGCTTTTGTTTTTCTAACACGAACACATACTCACAACTGAAATTGTATTATTTTATTTTCCCTGTTTTTTTATGATTAAAATGCTCTGTTGGTTTTCATATTGATACACTTGAGATTTTCCTTCAGTTTTTCTTACTTTCATATTTCTCTTATATTTTTATATGGTTAATAAAATCATAATTTTATTTTATCTCATGAAATAATATTATTTGAATAACACGCTTCTATTAAGAAGATAATAAAATATGTTTTGTGCTATAAAATACAACTAATATACGGGCTATTAAATTTTATTGCTTATAATCAGGAGAAGAATAATGCAAAAATGAAATACACTATGTTGGCAGCAGCAGTAGTAACAGGAATTAAATGAAAAAAATATATATTGGCTACAGGAAATTGTATTATTTTGTTTAGTTTAGTGACTTCCTGCTTTAATGACCCCTTCCTTCAGGAATGATTTGTTGTATGTTAATAAATTTCAATATAATAGAAATCATGCAGGGAAATAAATCTAAAACAAATAATAAAGTATAATGGGAGAAGCATGACTGTTGATCTATTATATTGATACGAAGTAGGAATTATATGAGTTGACCATTCAAACATGTTAAATTATAATTTCTGTTCATATAAAGAATTAAGTTTTACGTTTTTAGGCAGTAAAAACTACTTTATTTAAATTAATATTTTTAAAACCCTTTTTCGTTCTGCTATTTTAAGATAAAATATTAATTATGTTGCTCACACATTAAACAGCTTTTAATCTTCTTTATCAAGTCTGTATGTTATTGACAATTTTTCATTACATTAAATACAATTTCATTTATAAGACCCCCGAAAGTTTTTGATGGCAAAATTTGTCAGTTGCAGACATTCATTTAACGTTAAATATTATTTCGTTGTTTTTCAGACCTTTTTCTCCATCTTCTTCTCTGTTTGTCAACCATCATTATGTCAGATACATGACACATGAGTTGTACTAACAAGAATCCGTCTGTACACATGTCTTTAGTTTACTTTATAAAGCCACACTTACATGTGCATAGATGGATGGATGGATGGATGCACCATACGCACACATGTCCTCACCGAGTTGTTAGGACATACTTACAGTGGGTGTCAAAAAAAGTAATATTTAATCATTTTTGAAAATTTACAGATTTACAATTTTCGAAGAATAATTTCGAGATAAGTATTAAAATTTTCAAAATCTAATTATTACTGGGAATGAAAAGTTCCCTTTTGAAGACATGAGTAGTAAATTATCGTTTAATAAGGCCCTCTAAATCAATCAAATGAACGGAAAATCCGAATTTCCATAGAGTTAAGCTTATGATCTGTTTTTGGTTGGATGAGAAGGGTCTCATCTACTATGTACTGCTTAAATTGGGAAATACGATCACAGTGAGCTTTTAGGGATCTCAACTTCTCTAATATGCCAACAGATATATTTATCTTCGCTAGAGGTATTTTCATTATGACAAAGCTTGGTCAATTATGGGCATGTAAGCTTGGTGAACCCTCCCTTACCTTGTTTTTGTTGGAATATATATGTATATGCTCAATGCTTGTATAGACAACCTAACCTATCTGATACTGCGGCATCCAGTTGCCCTTAGAACATTGTCTTGCTCTTTGTCTTGTACTGGTTATTGGAGAGGCTTCTGCGGAATGCGTGAAGTAGTTGAAACCAAAATCGAGGGAAGAGAATGTTGTTTAAAGACTGATGCACTGTTGAATGGATATATCGGGATATATGTATATCCAATGCTATTGCTGACTCAATATAACTACATGGAGTAATGACCTTCGATACTATATGTTGAAAATGAGTAGTACAGAGTAAATGAAGGCTGTTTGGGGGAGAGCGTGGTATGAGATCGTTGAAAATGTGTCAAATTAAAGTTCTATGTGATGGATGACGATTTATGTACGGTACTACTGTCATTGTTTCCTTCCTTTCCATGTATATTCGACGGGACACCGGTGTCCCAAGATTTTTTTATATTTTTCTCCATTTAAAACGTAATTTTGAGTACACAGCTACAGTAAATGATTAATTCCATGTTAAAATGTTTAATATCCTGCGATATCCTTCGAAAACACTTTTTCCATTTTCCATCAGAAATGATCAACATACGTCAAAATAAAGTGTGTATTGAGGTCATATCTATTAAAAGTCCAGCGGTTTAGTTTTGTGCGTGAAAGAGTTAAGTCACCAAAGTTTTCCAGATATACGAATTTTTGTATTTAATTCATATGGGAGGTGTAATATAAGTCTGTTGCACTGTTGAATGGACAATTTGGGATATGTTGCCAATGCTGATTCAACATAACTCCATGAAGGAGCGACTATAGAGACAATATGTTTAAAATGAGTTGATATCACATAGACTCAATGCCGAGTAAATGAAGGTTGTTTGGGGTTGGGAGTGGTATAAGATCTTTGAAAATGTGTCAAATTTGATTCATATTATTCATATGGGAGGTGTCACGCCCCCTATTCCTAAATCCGCCATTTCCCCAAATTGTTCATACGAATTTCAATGTCTCCCGTGTATAATTTGAGGATTCTATCTTTTATGTTTTTAAACATATACAAAATTTTATATGTAATTTATATAGGAGATGCCACGCCCACTATTGCTTAATATTTATAAAGGCTCCAACTCTAAATGATTTATTTTTTCATATATACTAATTTAATATTTTTATATGGGAAGTACCACGCCTACTATAACTAGTCCTCTCATTTTGTCCACAAACGTTCATATGTATACCAAAGTTGTCCATACAAAATAAACAAACATACATTGATTTTTGTATACATACATATATATGTATTTATATAGATTACATTACCAATTTTGATAGTCACTGTTAACAACCAGCATTAACATCGTCATCATCATTAATTATTTACCACCTACATACATTTCAAATTAAAATTTCCCATTGAATTTTCTTCTTTTTAACTATTGTTTAATGTCTCTCTCTCTTTCATACATCATTTCGTTTTGTCTACAGATACGGTCGATGGGTGACAAGACGTGTAGCTGTCGTCACCATTGCTGCCATTTGGCTATTAGCCGCCTTTGTGTCATTTGTGCCAATCTCATTGGGATTGCATCGACCCGATCAACCGTTAATAGTAGAGGATAATGGTAAAAAGTATCCAACGTGTGCATTGGATTTAACGCCAACGTATGCAGTTGTATCCAGTTGTATAAGTTTCTATTTTCCATGCGTTGTGATGATTGGTATTTATTGTCGGTAAGTATGAAAAGGTTTGCAAATTTATCAACAAATTGAAAACAATGAGGTTTTATAAATATGCTGGCGCATAAATTTCGAAAAAGAAACATTTTACATTTAAGGTAGTATTTATTTTCATTTCAATTAAGAGTTTTATTTAGCTGTAAGTATTTACACCAAATTTTCTATAGAAAAGCTTAAAATTTTATGCGACAGTAATAAAAAAAATATTTTGGTTTTACTGTACTACTATTCACTGAGCTGAGCATTTGCAGGAAAACCAAAAATCACTGCCTACTTTTAGGTTTTATGTTTATTTATTTCCAGTTTTTCTATTGACTCATTTAAATGTTTTTCTTTTTCAGAAAAGTGGCATTTATTTAATTAATATTACCTTTACTTTTAGGCACTAATTGAATAATAAATACGTACACAACCCGTATTTAGTGGTTGTACTTGAATTCTATCCTAAATAAATAATATTTTAACCACACACACACACACACAGTCTTATACATAAATATATGTCCTTTTTTTATTTAAAAAAACCACAATTTTTTGTAGTATGCAAACACCAAGCAGACCTTAAATACATAAAAATATACTTTTACTTGATAATGGCAAATAATGTTCATAAACACTAAAAACCACAATTCTAATAAATGAACAAAAGATGTGAAATGTCATGCACTGCAATTGACCACACCACAATCAAACGCTCTCTATTTAAGTCCATTGTTGAATTGATGGCAGAAATTTTATTTTTATAAATTTTAATACAATTATATTAGAACACAAATTTTTCTTTTAACTCATAGTTTTCCCTTTTTAAAATTACATAATTGATTAATTTATTGCAATTATCCCAAATCTATTAAATCCAACAATTGCTATCAATCAACTTAATTGTAAAATATAACATTTTATTTTCTATAACGAATTTCAATAGATTGTAATTCTTTGTAATTTATTATTTCTCTTGATGAATTTCCTTTTCATAATTGACAATTAAATTAAATGCAGAGAGAAATAGAAAAAAACTCAAACTTTTCCTTTAACACTCAAACTGTCCATTTTCATTCGCTTAAATAGTTTTGCTTTTCAATTCTCCAAAGAGCAACAGCAAGATAAAGTTTTTATACCCACCATCAAAAAAGATGGGGGGTATATTGTTTTTGTCATTCCGTTTGTAACATACTGAAATATTCGTCTAAGACCCATAAAAGTATATATATTCTGGGTCCTTATTAAATTCTATGACGATCTAGCCATGTCCGTCCGTCTGTCTGTCCGTCTGTCTGTTGAAAACACGATAGAGTCCAAACGGAAGTAAATAGCGAGTTGAAATTTTGCATGATTACTTTTAGTTGATGCAGTTTGTTTGGTATTGAAAATGGGCAAAATCTGTTCACGATTTCGCCTAGTCCCCATATAAGGCCCCCTTCAGAAAATGACTTTATCGCTAATAACTGGCTAAAAGAAGCATCAATAGCGATGAAATTCGGTACAAACATGTTTTATGGGAACCTAAATCTCTTTGTAAAATTTTATAAGGATAGGCCCATAATTGGCCCTATCCCCCATATAAGGGCCCCTTCAGTAAATGACTTTAATGCTCATATCTGACTTTAAGAAGCATATATAGCAATAAAATTTGACATAAAAAAGGTTTATATTAACTAAAATCATTTTCTTAAATTTTATGAGGATGGGTCCAAAATTGACCCTACCCCGCATATAAGGTCCCCTTCAAAAAATGACTTTATCGCTAATAACTGGCTAAAAAAGCATCTATAGCGGTGAAATTCGGCACAAACATGTTTCATGGGAACTTACTTACTCTTTGCCAAATTTTATAAGGATAGGCCCATAATTGACCCTATACCTCATATAAGGTCCCCTTCAGAAAATTACTTTAACGCTCATTGCTCATATAAAAATGCGATTATAGCAGTGATATTCTACATAAGCAAGTCTTATGCTAGCCAAAAACTCTTTATCAAATTTTATGGGGATCGGTCTATAATTGACCCTACCCTCCTTATAAGGTCGCCTTCAGAAAATGACTGTAAAGCTCATTACTGGCTGTTGACTACAGCGATGAAATTTCACATAAACAAGTTATGTATGAACAAAAATGTCCTCTTCAGATATTTATGAGTATCGGTCTATAATTGACCCCCACCCCCTATATAAGGTCCCCTTTAGAAAATTTCTTTAACGCTCATTACTGGCTCATAAATGCGACATAAACAATATTTGTATGAACAAAAAGTTCTACATTTATGAGGATCGGTCCATAATTTACCCCACCCCCCGTATATGGGCGCCTTTAACGCTCATTACTGGCATTAAAATATGACTAGATATATGAAATTCAACATAAATAAGTTTAATGGGAACTAAAATCTTCCAACCGACTTTGATGAAGATGGATTTACAAATTAACACTTCAGAAAATTAATTTAACTCTCATTATTACTGAAAATTACATAATGTATGTACAACTGTTTATGAAGATCTTATATAAGTAATTGACCCTTATATAAGAGTTACTCCAGAACATTACTTTAACTCTTATCTATGGCTCCAAATTACGGTAGCTTTATAGGAACTAAAATGTTTCAACTGAATTTGGTGAGGATCGGTCGATAACTGATCCAACCCCCCATTATCGGTTTCCTTCAGAAATTTCCTTTAAACCTCATGACTGAATTTAATATACGAGTACAGAGATGTAATTCGTTACAAATAATTATTGTATAAACCGATAAAGATAGGCCTGATATTCATATTAATATTGACATATGATGATAAAATTCAACATAGATCTAATAAATGAGGAAATTGCTTAGACAAAGTTTATTAATAAGTATGATTTGATGGTGGGTATATAAGATTCGGCATGGCCGAATATAACACTCTTACTTGTTGTTTTTCTTTTTATTTTCATTGTAATTTTCAATGCGAAGAAATAAATGTTTATTTTCCTATACAAGCAACATAATCATCTTCGCATTAATAAAGCACAAATTACAGTGATAAAGAGCAGTGTAAATTTAATGATGATGATTATGTGTATCATCAGACTTTTTATAAATTTCCCCTGATACCGGAAAAAAATCTTATAAAGAAGCCATTAAAACACTCATATGTCTGTCTGACTGCTCCTAAACACTTGTTTAATTTTATTGGTCATAGTAACTGTCTATACAACTTTATTTTATTTACTTTTCTTTCAACTCAGTGCAATGTTGTATTCTAGATTTTTGTATGTGTTGTTAAGAATTTAATAAAATACCACAAGATATGGTCCCTGGCCACTAATCTATCGTGTGTTGTTCAAGTGTTATGACATACTCTACCCCTCAGCCGTAATAACATGTCATTGTGTTAGAAACTTTACACTCGCTCAAAATTGTTAAGAAAATAACATCTTTCAACCAACATCCAACCACCTAATCAACCTAAACTACACACATATAGTTATACATAATATATTGGTTTCATAAACTTCTCTTTTTGTGAGTTAAAGATTGCTAGTGCTGCTTAAATTTCAATTTACTTTAGTACTGAGTACTATCTGTATGTAATGAATACTGAGTATATGAATGTAATGAATACATATACATATGTATAACTTTTTTTCGAATGTTATAGTTAATTGTGGGTCAATATATATTTTCTATACCTTGCCTTCACAATCCATTTATTATACCCGTCACCACTATAATTAGTAAGGAGGGTATTATGCCTTTGTGCTGGTGGTTTGTACAACACCCAATAAATATGTCTTTACCTTAAAGTATACCAATCGGGTCCATGTTCCGTCTGTCTGCTCGTCATTTGACCCTAGCTTAGTAGTGTAGTTAGTTAGTTAGTTAGTTAGTTAGTTTAGTTTAGTTAGTTAGTTAGATGTAGTTAGTAGTTAGTTAGTTAGTTCGTTAGTTAGTATAGTTAGGTAGTTAGTTAGTTCATGTTAGTTAGTTAAGTTAGTTCGTTCGTTAGTTATTGTATTTTCTTCGTTCGTTTCGTTAGTTCGTTCGTTTATTCGTTCGTTCGTTAGTTCGTTCGTGCGTTCTTCGTTTCGTTCGTTGGGCTTCGTCGTTCGTTGTTCGTTCGTTTCGTTCGTTCGTTCGTTCGTTGTTTCGTTCGTTTTCGTTCGTTCGTTCGTTCGTTCGTTGTTCGTTCGTTCGTTCGTTCGTTCGTTCGTTCGTTCGTTCGTTCGTTGTTCGTTTCGTTCGTTCGTTTCGTTTCGTTCGTTCGTTCGTTTCTTTCGTTCGTTCGTTTTCGTTCGTTCGTTCGTTCGTTCGTTCGTTCGTTTGTTTTCGTTCGTTCGTTCGTTCGTTCGTTCGTTCGTTTCGTTCGTTCGTTCGTTCGTTTCGTTCGTTCGTTTCGTTCGTTCGTTCGTTCGTTTCGTTCGTTTTCGTTCGTTCGTTCGTTCGTTCGTTCGTTCGTTCGTTCGTTCGTTCGTTCGTTCTTTCGTTCGTTCGTTCGTTCGTTTCGTTCGTTTCGTTTCGTTCGTTCGTTCGGTTCGTTCGTTCGTTCGTTCGTTCGTTCGTTCGTTCGTTTTCGTTCGTTCGTTCGTTCGTTCGTTCGTTCGTTTTTCGTTCGTTCGTTTCTTCGTTCGTTTCGTTCGTTCGTTCGTTCGTTCGTTGTTTTCGTTCGTTCGTTCGTTCGTTCGTTCGTTCGTTCGTTCGTTCGTTCGTTCTTCGTTCGTTCGTTCGTTCGTTCGTTCGTTCGTTCGTTCGTTCGTTCGTTCGTTCGTTCGTTCGTTCGTTCGTTCGTTCGTTCGTTCGTTCGTTCGTTCTTTCGTTTCGTTGTTCGTTCGTTCGTTCGTTCGTTCGTTCGTTCGTTCGTTCGTTCGTTCGTTCGTTCGTTCGTTCTTTCGTTCGTTCGTTCGTTCGTTTTCGTTTCGTTCGTTCGTTCGTTCGTTCGTTTCGTTCGTTTTCGTTCGTTCTTCGTTCGTTTTCGTTTCGTTCGTTCGTTCGTTCGTTCGTTCGTTCGTTCTTTCGTTCGTTCGTTCGTTTTCGTTCGTTCGTTCTTTCGTTCCTTCGTTCGTCCCGCCCTCCCCCTTCTCCCCCTTCCTGCTCCCCTTTCCCCCGTTTTCCTGTTATTTAGTCCTGGCACCAATTTCATTTCAATTAACCTCAGAACAAACATACGTATCCAGAAATACTTTTAGTATTAGTGGAAGACTTTTGGTTATTATTAAATATTGCTATTACTTAGTATTATTGTCAACTCATGCTTTCAGTCATATCATTCTACTTAAATGTTAAAGTTACAAATAATTCATAAATGATCCCCAATGTATCATTCGGTATAAATATTGAGGTCAGTTTTATATGTGTTTTGTATTTTACTTTATTTTCTTCTATTTTTTTATTTTTTTTTTTTTATTGGTAACAATATTTTTACGGTCAATTGTATTGAATGGCCAACATCTGTGTATAGACCATAATTTTTTGCTCAACTCTTAATAATTATATTTGTCATACGGTGATGTCAAAAAATATGTCAAGGTGATTACTTACAATGTATAGGTTATGTATATGTATTTGTAATGAATGTGTTTGGTTTGTAAAACTTACAGAATTTGTGGTTATTTAGTGAAAAAAGATGTAATTTCCAAAGACTTAAAGCAAAAAATAAATTTTACAAATGTGTCCATTTCATCAATGTTATGAAATGTTTGATATTGTTGAATATTTGGGGGGGGTGGGGATTGTAAATGTGTCAAGGTTTTTGGATTACGGCTAAAGTTTTTATACATTTAAGAGTAAAATCGACATTACATGACTTAAGAATAATGTAGGTACGATTTTATGGGAATTATTTAATTTACAATTTTAAATGTACCTTGTACATACTTATTATCCTAAATAAAAGAATGCATATTAAGTGCAATTTTAAGAAACGTCATTTGCAGATTATGAAAGTAAATTTAAATTGTTTAGACAAAATATAATTTTCTCAGTATTTAATAATTATGGGCGATAAGTTTGTAATAATAATGAAATAAAATATTTACATTGGCATACATTTTTTTCCAGAGTAAGCAATAAGTATTCGATATTTTGCTCTTTGAAAGTTTGTATAATCTAAATGCACATAGATATGTATGTATGAATGTTCTAACAATCTGTTGTTATATTCTTCCACAAAAATATTCTCAAGATATGTTTATTTTTTTTATCATATAACACTTGTACAATTTATTTCCGACATAATATTAAAAAAAAACTGTCACGAACTTTAAAAAAAATTTAATAGCTTCAATAAAACTAATTAGTCTAATTCATCTTACAAATGTTGGTTACAAAAGGGTTGTATGATGAATAAATCTAAAAAGGAAAACAGTTCCGGTTGCTTTATTTTGATTCCTTTTAATGCCTTGTCTAAGATTTATTTGTTTTCTTGTCTGGGCGGGATGAAAAAGACAAATTACAAAATTAAACTGAAATTATTTAAACGGTTTATTAAGTAGCAGATGTTAAAGCTCAGGGTTAGTGTTTTATATGAAAGAGTAGATGCTGTTGAAATTTTATCTGCTAAGGTCGATAGAAATACTTTGTGGATAAAATATTAAATTTATAGCGATCACCAATTTTCGAAATTTAAAAAATATTGCTAAAAAATTGTCTACCAACTTTAATTCATTATTAACAATGTTTTCCAGAAAACCTTACGCGTAAGTATAATGGGGAATTTCGTGTCAAGTGACCCAACTTTAAAAATCGTTGTCTTCCGATTTGGATGAAATTTGCACCAAGGTTAGTACTATCGAACACAAACATTCAGTTCTATCGGTCAAGAACTGTGGGAGTCAGAGGGGGTCAAAGTTGGTCATTTCGATCATACAGGGTTTTATTAAAATGAGTGCAACTTTTCACCTATTGCTCCTTGAAAAAAATGTCTAAAGGAGTTCAGATAGCTATTTCTTCATTCTTTCAAAAAAAATTTTAATTTTTTTCAAATTATTTTTTTAAAAGTATTTTTGCTTAAAGAAAGCTCATTCAATTTCCAAAAATTGTCCAAAGAGTTCAGATAGCCACTTCTTCATTCTTTCCAAAAAAAAAAAATTTTACATTTTTTTAAAATTATTTTTAAAAGAAAGCTTTTACCCTTGAAGGGCTTTATAGTCCCATAATGGGATGCGAGTGGGATATCTATCAAAAAATTTATTTTTTAACTCAACAATAAAATTGTTTTCAATATTTGGCACTAAATTTTCCCCTATTTTCCCAAAATGAACGTTTTTGTTGTATTTCTTTTTTACTCAAAAGAAAGCTTAGACTATTTCCTTTAAGAGCTTTGTGGTCACTTAGTGGGATGCAAGGGGCATATGAGAAAAAAAGTAATATTTTAAATCAAAATTTTTTTATATACATACATATATCCCACTCACATCCCACTAAGTAATCACAAAGCTCCTAAAGGCAATGGTCTAAGCTTTCTTTTGAGCAAAAAAAAAATACAATAAAAAAGTCCATTTTGAAAAATTTTATTCATCCCATTATGGGACTATAAAGGCCTTCAACGAAATTGTATAAGCTTTCTGTATGACAAAAAAGGGCCCATTTTGAAAAAAAAATTGAATGAAGAAATAGCTATCTCAACTCCTTTGGACGAGTTTTTCTAGGACCATTATGGGACTATAAAGGCCTTCAACGAAATTGTATAAGCTTTCTGTATGACAAAAAGGGGCCCATTTTGAAAAAAAAAAAAATTGAATGAAGAAATAGCTATCTCAACTCCTTTGGACGAGTTTTGCTAGGACCAATAGGAAAGTTATACTAATTTGAATAAAACGCTGTATGACCACAATGTTCAACTTTTACCCCCTCTAAGTCCGGCAGTTCTTGACCGACAGAGCTGAAAATTTGTGCGTACTATCCAATAGAAATAATCTTAGTGCAAATTTAGTCAAATCGATTTTTTGAGTTGGGTCCCTTGATCCCTATTTAAACTAACTAACTAACTAACTACTAACTAACTAACTAACTAACTAACTAACTAACTAACTAACTAACTAACTAACTAACTAACTAACTAACTAACTAACTAACTAACTAACTACGAACTAACTACTAACTAACTAACTACTAACTAACTAACTAACTAACTAACTACTAACTACTAACTACTAACTAACTAACTACACTAACTAACTAACTACTAACTAACTAACTACTAACTAACTAACTAACTAACTAACTAACTAACTAACTAACTACTAACTAACTAACTAACTAACTAACTACTAACTAACTAACTAACTAACTAACTAACTAACTACTACTAAACTAACTAACTAACTAACTAACTAACTAACTAACTAACTAACTAAACTACTAACTAACTAACTAACTAACTAACTAACTAACTAACTACTAACTAACTAACTAACTAACTAACTAACTAACTAACTAACTAACTAACTAACTAACTAACTAACTAACTAACTAACTAACTAACTAACTAACTAACTACTAACTAACTAACTACTAACTAACTAACTAACTACCTAACTAACTAACTAACTAACTAACTAACTAACTAACTAACTAACTAACTAACTAACTAACTAACTAACTAACTAACTAACTAACTAACTAACTAACTAACTAACTAACTAACTAACTAACTAACTAAACTAACTAACTAACTAACTAACTAACTAACTAACTAACTAACTACTAACTAACTAACTAACTAACTAACTAACTAACTAACTAACTAACTAACTAACTAACTAACTAACTAACTACTAACTACTAACTAACTAACTAACTAACTAACTAACTAACTAACTAACTAACTAACTACTAACTAACTAACTAACTAACTAACTAACTAACTAACTAACTAACTAACTAACTAACTAACTAACTAACTAACTAACTAACTAACTAACTAACTAACTAACTAACTAACTAACTAACTAACTAACTAACTAACTAACTAACTAACTAACTAACTAACTACTAACTAACTAACTAACTAACTAACTACTAACTAACTAACTAACTAACTAACTAACTAACTAACTAACTAACTAACTAACTAACTAACTACTAACTAACTAACTAACTACTAACTAACTAACTACTAACTAACTAACTAACTAACTAACTAACTAACTAACTACTAACTAACTAACTAACTAACTAACTAACTAACTAACTAACTAACTAACTAACTAACTAACTAACTACTAACTAACTAACTAACTAACTAACTGACTAACTAACTACCTTTTTGAATAAATATCCATTGCCTTCATATCGCTTACATTTTATGAGAAAACAATGGTGGTCGAAGTCATTCACCTTAATATCCATTCCTTAATCGCTTAGATTTTATGAGAAAACGATGGTAGTTGTAGTACGGAATTCGGAATATTTCAAATCTAAAATTCTTCCTCTCCTGAATTATACCTATATAAGCTTAAGGCCATTGACTTGAAAAAATATTATAAAATGCCATATTTCAGTTTCATTCTTTTAGGAATCGATTTTAATCGATTAACCAATATTTTCTTTAAATTTAATCACAATAGAAATTCAAACGAAAACCAGTTAATTTTATTTACTTACAGAATTTTAAAAAAATATTTGTTTTAGACCTTTTTAAATAAATTCACTAACACGTACTGGCAATTTTTCCCCTAAATGCCATGATTAAATAAAAGTTGTTCCTTTCTATTGGGTTGTTAGACAATTTTGCCCCACCACGTACATATATAGTAGCTTTCAATAAAAAAGGAACTTACTTTTTTTGCATTTTTATTGTACCCATGGACTTTTTAAAGCAGCGGAAATATTCATCATTCTCTTTAGCCATATTTAAACGAAATAATGTGCTGTTTTTTGCAAGAAGAAAAAATCTATTTTAAGGCAAAATAGAACCTGTCATAAATTATGCTCATTAAATATTCTTTCTACTTACTACTTTGCCGTAACATTTAACATTATTACAAGCATGAGTTTTTTTGGGAAACATATTTTTTTTTAATTTTAAAATTTACTTTACTTTTATTTACTTGCAGACTTTACTGTTATGCTCAAAAACACGTCAAATCCATCAAGGCTGTAACGAGGCCAGGTGAGGTGGCGGAAAAGCAACGTTACAAAAGTATACGACGTACCAAACCCCAAGAAAAGAAAAAGTTTAAAGTACGCAACCTGCATCATAGTTCACCGTACCATGTGTCGGACCACAAGGCTGCCGTGACGGTGGGCGTCATAATGGGTGTATTTCTCATCTGTTGGGTGCCCTTCTTTTGTGTCAATATTGTGGCTGCCTTTTGTAAGACATGTATTGGGGGACAAACATTTAAAATACTCTCATGGTTGGGCTATTCAAATTCCGCCTTCAATCCCATAATCTATTCGATATTCAACAAGGAATTTCGTGATGCTTTCAAACGCATCCTAACGACACGTAATCCCTGGTGTTGTAATCAAGACATTGGCAATATACATCCACGTAATAGTGATCGTTTTGTTACGGATTATGCCTCCAAACATGTGGTGGCCATGAACTCGGGTCGTTCGTCGGCTGAACTGGAGCAGGTGTCTGCGATTTGACCAACAAAACGTACCAGCGATTATGCCTCATCATTAGTATGTTGTGTATCCGGCTCAGCAGATGCGACTTCACTAACGATTACACCGTATGGTCCCTGAGATTCGGTAACAGTGGCATCTACCACAATTGTTGTAGAGACACTGGACACAGCGACAAGAACGGGCGATAGCAAGCAAATGGAAACAGTATTAGTTTAGAATAAAGCAACAAAAACAACTCAATTGGAAAACTGAAAAACTGCAAACAACAAAAACACCGACTACATATTAAACTAAACAACAACAAGATACTATTTACATGTGTATATACTAGTAAATAACAGACGCCATTTACACTACCACTACTATAACAACTATAAGTTTTTTTAGTAACACACACAAAAACACAGCAATTATCCTTCAACATACTTTTCAACACGCACACAAACATACATATTGTATATGAGCAACTGGATTACAGGGTGAGCGTTAAACAAATCATTATTAAATTTTTATTTATAACTTTAAGTAGTTAAACAAATAACTAACAAAATTTATTTAAATTTCTAAAGCAAATTTAAATTTAGTTTAAAACAAAGCGAATTAACAATTCCAAAAATACTCTTTATTATCCTTGTCATATCCTAAGCAAATAATTTTATTAATTTTTTTAACTTTTTTCATTTTTCTTTTTTAATATTTAATATGTTTTTATTGTTATTAATCCTAATTACTTAAAAAATTGGGATTATATTTTTAAATACGTCTAATTAATTATGAAATCATTAGCAATATTTATACACAAAAAAAGGACAAACTAACATATTTATTATTTAAGAAGAATTCCCAGAGAAAAAATTATTAAAATTAATTAGTGATAAACAATTGCAACAAAAAAGTGTACAAAAAGATTAATTGATTGTATTAAACAAATATGAATTTAATGTATATAATTTAAAAATTATACTTTGTTTCATAGTTATAGGGGAATTTTTAGGAGTTTCTTGCTTTCCTTTTACTAAGTATATTGACTGATATTTTTATTAATATTTTAAGGTTGTTTAACAATTATTAAGTTTGTTAAAATATTTATTCCTAAAACTATGAAACAAATTATATTCAACAAAAATTGCTTATTTTACACCGATTCTTGTTTATAGAAATCTAGTCAGAGAATCTTTTACTGAATGGATGAATACTTGACTGTAAGAATTATGTTTCATTTAGCTATGCACATTGGGGTGGAATAAAAATGTTTTTGAAATAAAAATTATTGAAGGATTTACATTTAAATGGGTGTATTTAGAATCAAAATGAGATATTAGCCTGTATTTTTTTGTAACAACAAAAATTTACTTATCTAAAAAAATGTATTTTGGGTTAAATTTGGATTAACTGCCCATAGAGTCCACATTTCTTTTAGGGCTGGGAAAAAAACTATGGGGTTTAATGGGGAACACATCAGGCATGGGGGGTAATGATTACACAAATTAATTCATTACATGGTCAATTACAATTACTTGTAATGTGTAATTGAGTAATAACCAATTACAATTACTTGTAATTGTAATTGAAGTTTTTCCAATTACAATTACTTGTAATGAGTAATTGACCAATAATGAATTACAATTACTTGTAATTGTAATTGAAGTTTACCAATTACAATTACTGGTAATTGTAATTGAAGTTTACCAATTACAATTACTGGTAATTGTAATTTAGGTATTACAAATTACAAATTTCATGTAATTGTAAGGAACAAAATTCACAATTACAAGTAATTGTAATTGGAAATTCTTCAATTATATTTACAAGTAATTGTAATTAGCAAAACTTCAATTACAATTACAAGTAATTGTAATTTGCTAACATTCAATTACAATTACAAATAATTGTAATTGGCAAAACTATAATTATAATTAAAAGTAATTGTAATTGGTAAAGCTTCAATTACAATTACATCAAATGTAATTGTAATTAAAAATTTTATCATTACCCCCATGCCTGGAACACATCAAGGCTTCCAAAACTGCTTTCCGTTTCCAGTTTTGGGATTTTAGAACATGTGGCTCAAAGTTGAAATTTTTGTAAAACAAGTAAGAATGTATAGTCGGGCATGACCGATACCCTACACTAATCACCATGATACCCTACACTAATCACCAATTCAACCTTATTTTTGCAACCTGTAGCGTACGCACAAAGTTTACACACAGACGGCCAGACAGATAGACAGACATACAGACAGGCAGGCAGACAGATAGACATACAGCTAAATTGACTCAGAAAGTGATTCTGAGCCGATTTGAATAGTGTAGAATCAATATTTTTGGATGTTACAAACATCAGATCAAACGCATAATACCCTCCCCACTATAGTGGTGTAATATGTTAAATTTGAAAGGGCATAGGAGCGTCATATTCAAAAAAGTTTACTTGTTTGTTACATAAATTTGTGGTAAAGATATCTTTCAGAAAAATATAAAATTGTTAAATGTTCTTAAAGAAATTTCGCTCAAAAAATGTCGAAGGTACCCCACTTTGAGCCCAAATAGAGCCGCCGCTGGAGGAGTTGAGGAATCCATTTTCAAAACTTTAACTGGAATACCTCAGTTACTCAAAATTAGGAAGTTTTTAGAATACATTTCGATAAAATAGATGAAACTTTTTTTTTGACAAATTGCACGTTTTCAAAATTCAGTATGGTAAAACGCATCTTTTGAGAGCTGTGCCTGTAAAAAAAAGTTGTCCACTGGACACTCTATTATGGATATTGTCTATTAACAAATGGCTTAAAATTTAATTCAATTTAAATTATTATATTTTATCGTGTATAGAATTTTAATTGATTTTTTTTCCGGCAATTTCATAAAATCGGATTTAAAGGATTTACATACAAATGTACGTTATTATTCAATAATCAATGAAGCGTGTTGTTTAGTTCATAATTCTTCAGTTATAAGGATTTTTTGAATAATTTTTCTATAAAAATAGGAATTTATTGAAACGTTTCAAAAAAACCAGCAAGTTTCCTTAGATCCGATATGTAGGCGTATGAATGATATTGTATAATTATAACAAGTATACGCATGTATACCATTAAGCTGCATTTTTGATCTTCACAAAGACAATTTCCTCATAGACGAACATTTTAAATCGGTTAGATAAAATTTGATAGCGACTATATAACAAATATAAGATTGTATAACTAAACTATTCCTACTTATTTATTTATTTGTATTTAATTGGTTTGTTTGATATTATTTAACATTTTTATACTTTATTTGGCATAATTAAAATTTGCGGTTTTTATAAATCCTATTTATTTTACACATTTTTTGCACAAATCATAACCAAAAACATATGCTTCAAACAGTATAGCATATTTGCTTACGTGTTTTCTATTTGAATTTGAAATTAAATATTTTATTAAATGTTTAATTAAATTTTCCCTTGCTCTGAGAAATTAAGTTGATTGACAACTAACAAAACAAATAAACAGGATATTAACATTTATAGAGGGGGATACAAGTGTAGCAGTGTTTTATATTTCGAATATAAAAATATTCTGCTGTTTTCAACAATATCTAACAAAAGTGTGATAAATCTTCAAATGTCTACAGAAACTTAATTATAATGGTAGTACTATATTTTGTTGCACAACTGTAGCAAATACTTTTACATGTAACTAAATTTACTTTAAATCTTTGTTAATTGTCACGCTGAGCTTTTTGTACCTTTTAATAAATTTTCCAAGTAAATAATTAAATGTTGAAATTTTTAACATATTTACGTAATTACTTGTGAGTTGTAAATGACAATGACATTAGAAGGAAGTGAGAAAGAAAACAAAAATTTAAACAAACATTTTTAAACTACAAAGAATAAAGTAATTACACAACAAAATAAAATTAAAATTTAACTTCATAATAGTTATTAAAACAATATTAGCTCAAAGCAAAAGACTACTTTTAATAAAATCTTATGATAATAAAAGAAAAAAAATATATAATTTATGATCCACAGATTTATTTTAATGCCATAAAACATTAAACATCTTCTTAAAGGTTAATAACAGAAAATTTCCTTCTCCCCACCCTTAAAGAAGAAAAAATTATTAATACAATTTCTTTTGTGATTAAAGTTGCCAACTTAATTTATTATAAAATCAACAGGACGTATAAAACTTTATTAATTGCATGATTTATAGACGAACATAATAAAACAAACGAAAATCCATCAAAAAAAATAAGATTTAATTATTTATGATGTAATATGACGTGAAGACACACACACACCCACGCAAGCACATACAAATTTGTTTTTATACCCTACTCCACTATAGTGGGGAGGATATTATGCGTCTGTGCTGATGTTGTGTAACACCCAAAATATTGGTTCTACACCCACCAATCTTTCTGAGTCGATTTAAGTATGTCCGTCTGTCCGTCCGTCTGGGGCATGGCTCTCTTAATGCATTTTTGCATAAGAGAGGTCTGTCCGAAACTGTAGGTGTGGGACAGGTATAGAAGACGTGGGCCACGTTCTTACAGCGTGTCCCCTGTTCAGTGACATTAGGGACTTAGCGAGTATGAATATAACTCGG